>NC_042997.1:99307442-99314942 GCF_006345805.1 Octopus sinensis | reverse complement strand
GCAGGCCTAATTAGGACAACGTTACTATCATTTTAGCCCCAGAAAACCATCTTTTCCAGCTGCCTACCGAATCACATTGCGTCCTTGTACCTCGAACAAGGGTGTTAATGTCCCCACTCGGCCTTAAACAGTACCTGCGTACCATGGTTTGTGAGTTATTACCCTTCATCGGCACAGTATATATTGACTCAAGACAAAAGTATAGTTTATTAGAAAAGATAATAAGAAACTCGCGTATTCCACACTTTCGCATTGTGTTAATGACATGATGTTGTTGAGCCCGACAGTACTATTATTGAACGGACTAATTATTAAATGTTTTCCTGCCGCGACCCCCTCATATTTTACTGAGACAAAGCGTATTCAATGTATTCTTACGAGACCCATTTTTCAAAAAAGACGGCAGGGTGTGATTTGAAACTAATTTGTCTGCTCTCTCAGCCTTTCTGTTTGAATTTATCTCTCTCAGGCAGATGAAGCGACCGCAAAGAAGCTTCTATAATGGTAAGTTAATACCGTAATAAAAATGGAACTTGTTAAAACAGGGACTGAAACAGAACTAGTGAAGTCAGAGTGTTGGGGAGTTACTAATAGCTTTACCAATATTCTTCACAGTATATAAAGTGTTTATATTGACTCCAAGAAGATTACCGAAGATAAATTTCAAGATGTTATGAAGAGGCTACACAATAACATCAACCCAAACAACAGAGATTTTAGTAAGAGAACCCATTATTAGGTTTTGTGAGTTCTACTTACAAAATAACATTAAAAAAACCCCATAAAGAAGCAAGCATAATAACAAAAACACAAACAAATAAACAAAGAAAAGACGAAACCAAAAACACTTAATATTTTTTCGTCGATAAATAGTATTTTAACAGCAGGAACATTGCAACACGCTTAAGTAGGATTTATCTATGTATATTCATAGTTTCTGCTCTTCTTTCTCTCTCTCTCTTTCTTTCTCACTGACTCCCCCTCTCTCTCTATCTTACTATCTATTTATCTAATTATGTATGTATGTATGTATGTATGTATGTATGTATGCATGTACACACATTGTATTTGTTTATAAATATATTGTACATATATTTATATGCTTATATTAGTATGCGTATTTTTACACATAAAAAGCTTAAAGCAACACGCACAGACACCTACCCCCACAGACTTGTATAGAAAAGAAGCTTTCGTTTCAGACGTTTTATAAATATTTCTATATATTTAATTTAATATTTTATATTCACTTGTGAATCTTATGGGATTTATTGTGACTTTGTGTAAGAGTTTTCGGAAGTTTATTTCATACACTTTTGAAGTTGAACTCATAACTGCGAACGCTTTTCCTCCTCCTAAACCGAGTTATAGAAGATACTGTTTGTTAAAAAATTTCGATTGCTTTTTTCATAGGTTATGAATTCCAACTTAACTTTTAATAGCAAAAGCAACAAAACAAATAAAAACATATCAATTTAGTATCTCTAATATTTACATCGAGACATTTTATTGAGTTCTCGTTTTTGCACCAACATTCAACATCATTCTGTATAATAATATTACATTCACATTATCAGTGTCGATATTGGTTTACTATATTTTCGGATGATATTTAAAAACTGTAAAAATCATCTGGACTTCTTGTAATTTAGTTTTGATTTATTATAGTTTAGTTTACCTTATATTTATAGCACTTTTGTGAATTCGTTGCCATATATATATATATATATATATATATATATATAATATATATATATATATATATATATATATATATATATATAAATATAAATATAAATATAAATATAAATAAATAAATATATATATATATAATATATATATATATATATATATACGCGCAGTGAAGGCGCATGGCTCAGTGGTTAGAGCGTCGAGCTTACGATCGTGAGGTTGTGAGCTCGAATCCCGGACTGGGCTGCATGTTGTGTTCTTGAGCAAGACACTTTATTTCATGTTGCTCCAGTTCACTCAGCTGTAGAAATGAGTTGCGACGTCACAGGTGCCAAGCTGTATCGGCCTTTGTCTTTCCCTTGGATAACACTGGTGGCGTGGAGAGGGGAGGCCGGTATGCATGGGCGACTGCTGGTCTTCTATAAACAATCTTGCCCGGACTTGTGCCTGAGAGAGTAACTTTGTAGGTGCAATCCCATGGTCTGTGTCATGACCGAAGGGGGTCTCATATATACGCGCAGGAGTGGATGTGTGGTGAGTAGCTTACTTACCAGCCACATGGTTCCAGGCAGCTGTCTTCTACTAGTACCATTACCTCGGGCCGACCAAAGCCTTGTGAGTGGATTTGGCAGATGGAAACTGAGGAACACTCCACCATGCAGTACAGGAATTTCAACCGTGTTTCGTGGCCTGCTACCACAACAGCGCCTTTATAGGATCCAGTTCGCTCAAGACATCATCAGGAGGAACCACGTCCGGTTTCGGCCCCTACTCCTCTACCGTTTTGATGTGGCGCCCCACCATCCTTTCGGAGGTGTCTTCAGCTCTGGTGTTGGATGCATGTCTTCTTTCTTCTTTCTTATGTTCCCTGGACTCTTCGATGTAGCGTCAACAAGTGTCAGCGGGTGACTGACTGCCTTGTCAATTTTTTTCTCCTTTAAATACCTGCTGCTAGGCTCCAGCAGGCAGCCCCAGCAAGTTGTCACGTGACCAGTGAAGGCGCGTAGTCTCACTCACGCATTCTCTAAACGATACCACCATCTGTCAATCAGCGAAGCTAATTCAGTGTCAGCTTGTCTCACCTAGTGATGCTATTTTCTGCCGGCATGTTAAGACTTTCAAGCCATTTTTGTTCTTCCCGCTTCAGCCATATATAGAAGCTGGCTTTTTCGACCGCCTCCTGTACTCTCCTTATGTGGATGAAACTGAAAAGATTAAGGAAAGCCACGCTCATCTTCGATTTTTCAAGTACCGATCGGAAAGAAATGTGAGGTTAGAGAGGGAAGTGCCAGCCTCCAAATTCGTTAAAAAGTGACTGTAGCCAAATGGTTAGGGTAAATGGAACTACTCTAAGCAGGCACAGGTAAACTAGAGGACTACAGTTGGGCGAGGGTTTAAGCTCTTGGCGGTCTTTCTGTATGTTATATATAATTTTAAGTCCTGGTTTTTTGTTATATATTTGTCTGAATGTTTTTTTATCATATCTGATGCGCCTACTACAACAGGAAGTGTTTCTGCGTTTAGGCTGCACATTCGAGTTACTTCTGTCTCCAGATCTTTGTATTTTGAAAGTTTCTCTGTTTCTTTTAGAGAAGCATTGTCACCTGTTGATATTGATACATCGATTAGAAAGCATTATTTTTCATGGTGATCTCTGACAACTATATCCGGGCTGTTGGCCTTAGTTTTTCTCTATCTGTGTGTATTAGTATATTTCAGAGTATATTTGCTTCTCATTTTCGGTGACCTTTTCTGGGGTGTGCCTATACCAACTTTTTTCTGCTGTTATTCCATAGTGTTGGCATAGCTTCCTGTGTATATAGGTCCCAACTCTATCGTGTCTGTGAATATATTTCATCTTAGGCAGGACTGGGCAGCCAGAGACAGTATGATTTATTGTTTCTTCTCCATCACCACATATTCTGAAGTTACTTATATTCCTTTTCATTTCGTGATTTTGGTGATAACTGATGGGAAGGCTTTGATCTTGTGTTGCAATAAAAATTACTTCAGTCTCTAGTTTGACTCCTGAGTTTCTCAGCCATTGTTGGGATTTTGCTTTGTCTATTTCTTTTCCTTTTAGTTCAACCCAGTATTTGTCATGAAGGGGATTTTCTTGCCATCGTTTTATCGTGATATATGGCTGTTCCAGACTTTATTTGTTTTACAGCTTTTGTTGTTTCTTCATAGTTGCTAGGTACGATGACTTCTTTTTTGTATTTATCATCTTCCTTAAAGACAGAAAATAGTTTTCTACTTTGTTCGTGTTTTGTGGTCATTTGTATTAGTTTGCCTCGCTTCTAAAGTAGGTATTTCTGCCGTCCTATTGTGGTTATTTTGCAATAGCTTTCTAACTGAATAATGTCTTTCATCATTTCGGGGTCGATAAATTAAGTACCAGTGAAAAACTGGGGTCGACTAGTCCCCTCGCAACCAATTTCAGGCTTTGTATCTCCTGTAGAAAGGATTATTATTATTATTATATTATTATTATTATTATTATTATTATTATTATTGTTGTTATTTGTATGAGAGTTGATAGAATAGAGCATCAGTCAATTACAAGACTAAATTTCACCAACGATACCCTCATCTTACCCAAATATTTCTCCCCAGGCGTCAACGTTGAAAATCAGCATAGAAGAAACGCATTATGAATGTTAGAAAGCGTTTTGATTGAAGTCATTATTATAAACATGATTTATTCCAAAATTCATGAGTGTAATATCAATATATGAAAACATGCTATCATAAAAGTTCCGATATTGCTTGGGCATATTGGTATTAGACAGGTCGTAGGTTCCATGTTATTTTTTTTTATTGGCCAGCCATTCAATCCAATAATCTATGCAAGCATCCACCCGTCTTTTCATGCCGATGATCGATAGATGAAACCATCCATCTGTTATCGATTCTTTCAATTTATGTACATGCATATTGTACATGTATATGTATATCTTTATATATATATATATATATATATATATATATATATATATATATATATATATATATATATATATATACATGTATGTATATATATATATGTGTGTGTATGTATAGCTATAAAATAAGATATATATATATATGTATGTATGTATATATATATATGTTTAAACATAAAATACAGTGAATAAATACACGCGCACTCACATATACCCACGTATATATATATATATTATATATATATATATTATATATATATATATATATATATATATATATATATATGCACATGTACGTGTTTCTATTTTTATTTATCAACCCTCCACCTACCGAAACATCCACTTACGCATCTATCTTCTTTCTTTTCATCTATTTACACACACATACGCACACACGCACATCTTTATAGTTATCAGTCCTTTCAACCAAAAATCCACCCACGTATCTATATCTATCTATCTATCTATCTATCTATCTATCTATCTATCTATCTATCTATCTATCTATCTATCTATCTATCTATCTATCTATCTATCTATCTACCTATCTATCCATCTATTTATCTATCTATCTATCTATCTATCTATCTATCTATCTATCTATCTATCTATCTATCTATCTATCTATCTATCTATCTATCTATCTATCTATCTTTGTATGTATGTATGTATGTATCTATCTATCTATCTATCTATCTATCTATCTATCTATCTATCTATCTATCTATCTATCTATCTATCTATCTATCTATCTATCTATCTATCTATCTATCTATCTACCTACCTACCTATCTATCTATTTTTATTCATCAATCCATTCATAGACCCACCTACGCATTTATCTATATAATATTAAAAATCATTAATTCAATATTTTATTTGTGATCATTTATTACACACACATTTATATATATATATACATCCATTTTTTACATTCGCATTGATAAATCTTTCAATCGAATATAAATAAAACATTCACTTACAAATGAAATAGGAAATGTGTCGAAAATGTTTCCATTAATAGTGGGTTTTGATTTAAAATATGAAACTGAAGTTTAAAAGTTAAAAACGAGAGCCATATTTATATTTGCATTTACTTTTCATAAACGTAACGATGATTAATTAAAAGAAGTCAATGATGCAATTTTGATAAATGTAAATTCATATTTGTTTTGTATAATTTTAAATATATGTATTTTGTGTTCTTAATTTACAAGCAGTTATGAAGCATACAAATCCGTTCTCTCTCTTTCTCTCTCTTTCAGTCTCTTTTTGTTTCTATCCCACCCTCGCCCTCTACCTCTTAGGCTTAGTTGTTTACTCAGTGTTTTCCGGATCTTCGTTGTCTCCTGGCAATAATGATCCGCGTTTAAACAATTAAGGAAATACAGTTTCGACAAGTTTGAAACTTAAAAAATCTAGAAATTTTCTAATGAAGTTTCATATCTCGTATCATGTATCAGGGACCGTTTATATACCAGAGACAGCGCAGCTATTACAAACAAATGCTAAAGAGTACAAACACAAACCTTCACCCAACACTCTACAACGTTTAATCCATTGAAACGTTGCATCCAGTTTAGATCTCTTTTTTTCTATTCTACTACCTATCCGTTTTTGCTAATATGAAGGTGCGCCCTAGGTGGGTTCTACATCATCCTGATATTTTCAATGCCTTTGTTTTTGATTTAATCATCACCCCATCTGCTGATCGTTCGTTTCAGCCCTAAATTTCAAACCAAAATGATTCGTATTTTTCCTTCTTTTAATTCCCACCGAGTTTCCCAGCCACACAGTTCCGGGTTCAGTCAACTTGGGCAAGTGTTTCCTACTTTAGCCTCAGGCCAACTAAATCTTGTGATTGGATCTAATAGACGGAATTTGAAAGAAGCCCGTCGTGTGTGTGTGTACGTATATATATACGGGAGTAAACACATAAATGTTTCCTACTTGTGTCCGGCGAACGGGAACGTGAAACTTCGAGTAACAGGTTTTGTTGAATTTCTGCTGCTTTTAAATAAAGCATATATATATATATAGTGCCCAGGTGTCGAGACCATAATGATATCCATGGGGCAGCTGATGATGGAAGTATGTTGGATTGTTGGTATGGCTGTTTTTGTATATGTGGAATAGTATTATAACACATTATTTTGATATATATATATACGACGGGCTTCTTTCAGTTTCCGTCTTCCATATCCACTCACATAGTTTTAGTCGGCCTGAGGCTATAGTCGGAGACACTTGTCCAAGGTGCCACGCAGTTTGACTAGACCCAGAACCATGTGGTTGGGAAGCTTGTCCCCCACCACTACTTGACAACCAGTGTTAGTGTGTTTATGACCACGTAACTTAGCGGTTCGGCAAAAGGGGGTAGATAGAATAAGTACCAGGCTTAGCTTAAAAGAAAAATTAGTGCGCGAATTTGAATTTGAATCGTTCGAATTAAATTCTTTAAGGCGGTACCCAGCATGGCCGAAGTCTAATGACTGAAACAAGTATAAGATAAAAAATACAAGGTTCCGTTTAATTATTGATTTTTTAAAATAAATTCTTTACTTGCTTTTGTATGTGTTTCAACCCTTCCACCGTCTTTATATAGACCACATGTCTCACTCACACACATACTCTTGTATGACTTCTGTTCGACGATTTCTGCATTTAATTTTTTCTCTTCATGACATTGTGGTTGATAAAGAAAAGATTATTCGAACTGGAAAAATCGTTAGCGTGTCGTACACAATAGTAAGTGTTATTTCCTCCAGCATTTTTCGTTCTGTATTCAAATCCCACCAACATCAACTTTGGCTTTCATCCGTAATTACAATAAAGTACCAGTCAAATACTGGGCTCGATGTAA
>NC_042997.1:99299942-99302442 GCF_006345805.1 Octopus sinensis | reverse complement strand
TATATATATGTAGATATATATATATATACACATATACATAATACATACATATATATATATATATCGTATGTATGTATATTGTGTGTATATTTAAGTGTGTCTCTATGTATGTATGTTTATATATATATTGTGTATGTATATATAGGTATGTATGTGTATATATATATATGTCTATATATATATGTATATGTCTGTATATATATATATGTATGTATATATTGTATATGTATAAATATATATATATATATACATATATATATACACACCTGAATATGTACATGCAAATATATTTATATATATATGTGTGTATATATATGTAGATATATATATATATATACACATATACATAATACATACATATATATATATATATCGTATGTATGTATATTGTGTGTATATTTAAGTGTGTCTCTATGTATGTATGTTTATATATATATTTGTGTATGTATATATAGGTATGTATGTGTATATATATATATGTATATGTATTGAGCACATCATCATCATCTCTCTTTTAGTTTTTAATATATTGGGAAGGAGGGAGGAAGATGAGTGGAAGAAACTAAAAGAGTGATGAACAATGACAACGATGACGACGACGACGATGATGATGATCTTGAAGATGTTGATAATGATGGTGATGGCTATGGTGTTGGTGGTGATAACACTAATGAGAAGGAGGAGCATGACGAGGAATATTTACTGTAAGTGGTTGGCATATAACAGATTGGAGAATTTGTAGCAAATAGAAGACTAAATATATTGAAGATGGCTGCTGGCAGTGGAGCTTGTGGTGGTGTTTGCGGTAAGTGCATGCCATTGATGGTGCTGTTAGTGTTGTTGTTGTTGTGGTGGTGGTGGTTATAGCGACGCTATGTGCCTTCACGATAATAATATTAATGATGACATTAATGATCTGTGACTATTACAAAATGATTATGAAAATGCTGTGTAGTGATGACAATCGTGATCTCTATCATCATTTTGTTTATCTTACGCTAGCTGTTAACCATCGAAGAAAGGTTAGATGTCTTCCTCAGTCTTCAATGCATACTCAACGTTGTGCGAACCTTCACTTTGGATGGGGAGCCATTTTACTAACCTTATTGTATCCTGACATGTTAATAGAATAATTGAAAATTTATAAATTATAAAACGTTGAATGTGACATAGACGGCGGATAAAATAACAAAAGCAGGGCTTTCATGTACAAAATACTGAGCCATCGAGCTGGATTACATTTTAACGTAACATGAAGCAAGAAACATAATCGAATAAAGTACAATGGAGTTGAACGAATTTAATATTTAAGAAACAAAACAAACTTCTACAGCCGTGTAGTTTGTTCTAACAGAACATCCACATTTAAGTGGGGGTAAATATAACTTCTTGCCTCAGCCTATAATCATTGAGTAGTATTCTCTTCTCCTGCTTGTACTGAAAGAGTCGAAGATGGCCGTCATGATTTTGTGATAGTCGACAAATATTCCTTGTGTTGTATAGTATCTACTTCTACAGTTTAATTCATCTAAATAGGTA
Organism: Octopus sinensis; assembly: GCF_006345805.1. Taxonomy (NCBI): domain Eukaryota; kingdom Metazoa; phylum Mollusca; class Cephalopoda; order Octopoda; family Octopodidae; genus Octopus; species Octopus sinensis. Next base: position 99,300,903 of record NC_042997.1, on the reverse strand, counting down.
CCATATAGTGGTATATATTTCACCGCGGTGCCACGCAGAAGTACTTTAAAACTAATTGTTTCTTCTGTCACTCCGCACATAAGGACCATGGTATTGGCCATGGTATTAACCCTGGTCCTACACTAACGAATTTGAGTTAAAAGAAGTTCCCAATTTCAAAGATTGTCAACCATCCGAAATTCTTTCTCTGACAATGTTCCTCTATTTTTTTCTTTCAGTTGTTGATATGTATTTCTTCAAGGTGAACAATGCATCGATCTCATCGTTACTGCCGGTGGGATGCAGTGAGCGCTACGTAAGTAATTAAGACAACTCTTTCCGATCGATTAAAATTTTCAAAAATAAAGGATAAATTTATTGAACTGGAGAAGAGAAGGATTTTTTAAAACCAAGTTAGAAAGGAGAGTAAAAGAAAGAATTATATGTATTCACATTTTCAGAGCGGAGTTACAATATTAACGATGTTGTCTGGACACTAATCAGTGGATATCGATAGTGAATGAGAGATTATATTTCAGCATAGTTTTAAGGATTAAGTCTTTTTAGGATTATTCCGTATATTCCTTAATTTCTTTTCCTTTTTTTTTATTTCAAAAGGGGAGTTATCCCGAAATATTATAGAATTATTAAATAACCTAGGTAAGGAAATATAATATCTTTAGCTTTGTCCTTTATTCATTTACATCAGCTTAGATATTTTGATTAACTTCGTACCTGCTTGCTCATAGATTCCACAAGTATTATATCAATATTTAAATAAGCAATGTCTTTTGAAAATTATAATCTTTTTTCGCTGCTTACGCGGATTCCCTTGACTCTGTGTCACCATCCAATTTCATTATTTGAATTGGGAGCTTGAGTCATAGTGAATCTTTCATTTGCTGATTACACAGCCATGAACGCCACTCTTATGGATAGGTTGCATTTACTCTCTTGATTGAGCTTGGTGATCCTGACTGTT
>NC_042997.1:99287442-99292442 GCF_006345805.1 Octopus sinensis | reverse complement strand
AAAAATGCTTTAATATGTTCTATTTTATTTGCTGCAATGACAGGGAAGAAATATGGTCAGCTGAATCATCGCAGGCCTTGTTGTATGGTAAGAACTTTGCTTCCCGACTATATGGTTCCAGGTTCAGTTCCACTTCGTGGCACCTTTAGGCAAATGCTTTCCATTATATTCACGGTCCGACCAAAGTCTTGTTAGTAGATTTGGTAGACGGAAACTGAAATATATATAAAGAAGGTATAAGAATATATATAAAGATATAAGAATATATATAAAGATATAAGAATATATATATATATATATATATATATATATATATATATATATATATATATATATATATATATATATATACATATATATATATAATTTAGATTCAGATGAATATGGTACACAAGTTGATGAACCAGAATTTAGTATGGTATAATACATACAATTTAAAATAAGTTGATTAAAATTAAAATAAGCAACAAGGATATCCAGAGGTAATGCAGTACGATCGTTTCATGCTACTCCGTTTAATTGAACAATGCAATCATTTACATCAATTTACAATGTAGAGCAATCTTCAGCTGCAGAAAAACATAGAATTTCATTAACTTTGAAGGACTCATTAGTATAATTTTACCCAAAATCTCCAAGAGGACGAGGAGATAGACAAAGAACATGTTTTACCAACAACATCATCCTCTTGGAGATTTTGGGTAAAATTATACTAATGTGTCCTTCAAATATATATATATATATATATATATATAAGAATCTGAAGATTCAGATTTTTCAATATGCTAGGCCAGGGGTTTTAAATTGATATTAATCAAATTAATATTCAACTTTTCACTCTTCTTATTTAAATATATATATTATATATATATAATATATATAATATATATATATATATATATATATATTATATATATATATATGTTATACTGCATGCAAAAATAAAAACATACTACATACATACAACTGCTTACAAAAATAGTAATTAATATATAATATTATCTATGTTCATAATGTTTTTTAAATATTGAAAAAATATACCACTGAAGGAAAGACGGAATCTCTCTAGAAACATGTATAAAGTAAGGAGGAAAACCGAAGGTGAGAGTGAGTCTCAAGACAGAAACAAGATGAGACTTTCTCGAGATCAGCAAAAGCATGCTGCAGCCCATCAGATTGAGTCTCAAGAGAAAAGAGAGATGAGACTTTTCCAAGATCAGCAAAGGCATGCTGCAGCACTTAATGATGAATCATTAAAACAACGTTTTAATGATTAGACAGAGGTCCAATAGAACGGCTCTCAGAAACGGACTACGTATAAATTCGTTCTTCACAATGTCTGAAGCTGCTTTCAGATGTGATCTATACTATTCTTATGAAAATGATAATTTTGTCCAAATTTGTGTGCAAAACTCAAATTGTCGCTTCTGCAAAGCTTTAAAATTTCCAAATGAAACTAATGGAATGTGCTTCTCAGGCGGTAAAGTAAGATTGCCAGCACTACCAGCTCGTACTAAACCTCTTATGGATCTTCTGGAAAGCACTTGCATCCAGTCAAAGAATTTTCCGAACAATATCAGACAATATAACTCTGCATTTCAAATGACATCGTTTGGTGCATCTAAGGAGATAGCTGAACATGGATTTAAGCCGACAATCAAAGTTCAAAGGCGAGTCTATTGCTTCCCTTGTGAGTGATGTAGGACAACAAACCCGAAGGATGTGTCAAAACTTCAAACGATTGGTCATGTTAGACGCATCACCGACCGCCGCAGAGGAGAGTATATTCACTGACAGCTTTGAAGTGCATCCCAAAAAATTACATACTCCCTCACCCCCAATTTTCCATGACAGATTAAGGCCTGGAATACTCCAAACGGACGCATGACATGTCGCTTAGTTGAATTAACCCATCATTTACTCCACATATATCTTGTCGTCAATACTGCACTTATTCGTTTCACCTGTATATAAAATATATATACAAACTATGCCATTTTAATCCCGAGCAACGCCGGGTATCTCTGCTAGTATATATATATATATAGAGAGAGAGAGAGAGAGTGAGAGAAAAAGAGAGAGAGAGAGAGAGAGAGAGAGAGACAAAGTCAGAGGTATATATATAGATAGATAAATAGATAGATAGCCGGATAGATAGATAAATAGATAGATAGATAGATTAGGTGAAGACTAAACGAAAGAACTTTAGTTCCATAATTCTTTCGGACAGTAGTAAGCTTCCCTAATAAGAGTCTTCGGAAAAGATTTCAGTATTTTCGTGTGTAAGTCCGGATTATACAAACCATTTCTGTTCAATGTCAGTGAAATACTGTAATCATTTTGTTAACAACGCATCACTTTATTCGTCAATCTCTGGTGCGTGATCCCTATCAAATCAAATATATATATTATTTGATCTTACCTTAACTACACTCACCTCTTGCCATTCATTAACACACACGCAATTTTCCTCTGGTTTAAATCATTGACCTGACACCTATACGACTCTGTCAGAAAGGCCATATTTAACCACCTGAAAACAAACTGCAATCAGATTATACGAAGCAATGTTGACATTGCCGATCAATATTTGTGATTAATGTTCGCGAGAACACGAAATTATCGATAATTTTTATCAACCCTAACAGTTTAGGTAATGAATATTCTACTTCTTGGTTAACTACCTAAATACTGTTGCTTGATCTTTTGTATCGTTTGTCCATTGACAGCAATCAGATCAAAGATGTTTTGAGAACCGTACTTGTTGGCACTGGTTTTGGTCCAAACCCAACAGGAATTTAATTCAATCCTTAAACACTTCAGATGAAGTTACACTAGATACCCATGGCGATTCATTGTTAAACTCAGATGAGAGAGTTAAAAGAATTGTAACTTCACCAATATCACATACATCAATAACTACTAATTTAGCCATGGAATGTAGGAAAACCGGTCTGATTTAAGGGATACAACATAGTCTGAAAATCAATAGTATTCTTTTTTGTATGTGCTGAACTTATGTTTAACTGCTTACATTTTTTCCCACAAGCTTTGATAATAGTAACAATACTGGGAAATTAGTGAATTTAATATTTGTGCTTCTACAGGGTATTTTTCTGGGGTCAAAAATTGGCAAAGCAAAAACTGATATTGCAAACAGAAGCTTCTCTTTAGAGAAAGGGTTTTGGTTAAAATAAAAGTAAAAGCGGAATGTAAGGATTATGTATTCTACTGATTTAGATTTTAAAAAGCAGGAATAATTTTACTTGTTACAGTTAATATTGCAATAGTTTGTGATTGTAGTCAATACAGGTGGTGGAAATTTGAAATGTGATGGTTTGTACATAAAGCAGATAACATTTTACATCGAACTCATTTCAGAATATGCTTTATGTAGTTTCTGCAGCGTCTCAGATATTTGAATATTGTAACAGTGTGCCTGGTTTTTTTAGTTTCAGCCAATTTTAAACATTCTCAAGTTCCAACTAATTAGTAGCATTTGTCTAGACACACAAAGATGCTCGTTTGCAATACACAACAATAATTAGACAATTTTAGCGACATTATACCTATAATTAAAAAAATTCTAACATCATTCCCTTGTCCCTGATTTATATTATCTCCGTATTCTATTACATTTTTTTCATCGTTATCCTGGCTTGTGTGGATATGTGCTGTTTGTGTGGATATCTGGGAGGCTATCCCTCTAAACTTCTTAAGATGACCTAACCATTTCCCATATGTTAGTCCATGGGCTCCTACTTGATTTTGACCTGGGGTTTTTTAGTACTCAAATTTCTGGGTATATTTCTTTAAATATCTGAAGCTGTTAGAGCTGTTAAATATCATAAGCTGTGAGTGTACCCAAATATTATATTATAGCTTCTATATCGACTAGATCTTTCATCTGTACATAGAGAATTTTGCTATTGATTGGAACAACTACTATTCAATAGTTGTCAGATGATGTCACATTTCTCTTTCTCATTCTTCGTTACATAGATAACAACTAAACGCAACCAAGACACCCAATGCCGGATTTGAACTACTTCTGCAAATAGAGATTTTGGAAACATTGTTGAATAAGATGAGACCACATCTGCTTAGTTTTCTTTGACAGCACATATATCAAGGAAACAATCTCTAGCTTGTGTTCGCAACACTTACCTAAACAATAATGTCTGTTTATACTCTTTTTCAGATAGCTTACTGCACTTACTTAAAAGATGGTTAATAACTCCGTCTTCATTTCCACGTATTCTGTTTTTACTCGCTGATTGAAATTTTTCAATCATTGTCGTTTTTAAAAATCATTCTAATGGTCTGTTTCTGAGCAGCTGTAATCAACGATTCAGTTTCTCGCTTCAGGTTTCCATCTGTTAGCCACGACCAGCATTCATCAATTTTAGCACCTGTGGTTTGCTTGCATGAATTGGACATGTAATTTATTCTCTTTCCAACTATTTTGTCCTGTTGTTCTTCATGCTGTTTTTGAATTATCTAACTGTTACTATGACTTCTTCGATATTTCTGGTCATTGATAATATTATTTCTTCAACTCCGATTTCACCGTGCTGATGTTGTCTTCTGCATTTAACAACCCTATTTTTCCTTTCCTATCGATATTAATTTAAGGGTGGTGTATGTCATGCATTGTACGCAGCATCTAAGTTCTTTTACCCAATTCCTGTAACTCTGTTTTTGTACATCTTAAAAAATAGTAGAAACTCTCAACAACAGTGTGGACCTCCTAGTGATTGCCTTGATGAAATTATTTTCAATTATTTTTGTTTCGAGCAATTTCCCATCCTTTCCTTGTACTCTCCGAAGACATTTCTCTAATTTCTGTTTCCATTACCATATCATTCTATTTCACCTACAAATTGAATACCAATACTCTTGCCAAATATCCTTACTGTTTCGACAAGAGAATCCAGATCGTTTTCCTTTTGGTGTATAGAATGCAGTCAGTCAGTCACACATTGCAGATGTTTATTTTG
>NC_042997.1:99257442-99277442 GCF_006345805.1 Octopus sinensis | reverse complement strand
AAAAAAAACCCAAAATACACACATAGGTGTGTGTGTCTGTTGTGTGAGTGTGTGTGTGTATGTGTGCCTGTCTCTTCCTATTATCTCACTCTATATATACACACATACACACGTACATATTTATTTATGCGTACATAATTTAGCACACTTGGGCAAAATGCTTAACGGTATTTCATCCGTGTTTATGTTCTGAGTTCAAATTACGCTGAGGACGACGTTGCCTTTTATTATTTCGGGGTCGATAGAATAAGCATCGATTGAAAACAGGGGTCCATGTAATCGACTAACCACCTCCCAAAAATTTGCTGACTTCGTGTTAAAATTTGAAACAACAATATAGACTAGCTGTATATGTACAATCCTTATATATTTACAATATATGCATATCTAGACTGTCTGTGCAGGCAATGAGTATACTCAATCATATATTCATATAATATATCACACACACACACACATACACACATACACACACATGTGTGTGTGTTACTGTATGTATAATTGTTACATATACGTACATGTTGTTGTAAATATATAAGCAGTACACACACACACACATACACACACACACACGCACACACACACACACACATACACACACACACATATATATATATATCCTTCATGTGGTCTCAACTGTTGTGTATGAATAAAATTCCATCATATATAGCCATACTCAAAACACGTACTTTCTTGCATATATATATAGACTTGCATGCATTTATATAGATGTATGGCTGTGTGTGCATACAGACACGTACACATATAGATACTCATAGATATATATTGTGTATATATGTATACACTATATATACACGTGTATCCATCTTTATTTATGTATATATACATAAATACATAGATATATATGTGTATAGGTATACATACACACACATCTCACACACACGTACCCACACACCTCACACACACACATATATGTCTATCATACTACAAGCAGGAAACAATCGCCATCTTCCATAATTTCCCTATTTACTGTTATGCTTACTCGGGCAGAAGTTTATGAAACTATATTAATTAGAGATAGAGAGGGTATCATGAAAAGAAAGAGACGTTGTCAGAAGATATGAGGAATATGAAGATATAGAGAGAGTGAGTGATAAATGAAAGGTAAGGAGAATCAACTAGACGTAAATATTTAAGGAAAATAACACAGGCTCGCGAATTCACAGAAAGAGTAAGTGGAAGATAGAGGAAACGAAGAGAGAAGTAAATTGTCATAAATACAGACACATAAAACAAAATAGCCCGAGAAGATATAAACACAAAGAAGAAATAAAGAAGAGAGGAAAAGAGTGATGGTGAGGGAGGAGGCTTTATATAATATTTACTTCACTTTTATCATTCCTGTTATATACTCAACAAATAGGAAAAGGTTTGTATACGAGAAAGAAAAATAAGATGAGAAAGTGGAATGAAAAAAGAAAAAAAGCTGTAGCATGAATATGGATATATATATAACGAGAACTAGAGAGGAAGTCTGAAAGAGGTGGAGAGAGAATATATGAAGAAATAATGTGGAAGTGACAATGAATGACGTCAGACTCCATTTTTGTTTATATTTTATTTCATTTTGATCATCTGTTCTACACTTGGCAAATATTTATCGTCGTCCTTTAATAATGTTTACTTCAGTCCTACATAACAGATACTTCAATATCCGTCAGAGGGAGAGAAAGAGAGAGAGAGAGAGAGAGAGAGAGAGAGAGAGAGAGAGAGAGTGAGGTAGAAAACAATGAATGATATATATATGTACATATATATACAATTACATATACACACAAATACATAATATCGATATGTATATATATATATAATATATATATATATATATATATATATATATATATATATATATATTATATATATATATATAATATATATATATATATATTATATATATATGTATACAATGCTTTACTACTGTGTATTTTATTTTGTCTTTAATAATATTTTTGTGCTTTCTTCGGATGCCATTCTGTTCATAATTTCACTTCAAGACACGAACTTTAAATACATAACATACAATATACGACAGTAGCGTCTTATTGTCATTATCCTACTAGAATGTGTTATTTTATTGCTTCTATAGGTTTGGTCACAGTTAACGTGTTTTGCCAGCAATTATATTTTATTGTATTCCCTAGTTTTCTATTACCCGGAATATAAAGTTCTACCAAAAGGACTGATACAAGATAATGCCCAAGAAAGTCTATTTTCTGGAAACCTTTTGTGCATTTATATTATTACAATGCCTCGCTGATCTTAATTTGATTTTCGCAAATATCTGCTGCTGAAAATTCAGATTATGTACTGGAATATTCAACTGCGTTTATCAGATGGAAATTAATTCCTTTACCATGATATGAATGCTAAGCTACAAGTTCAGAATTACCAATGTCTGTACGATCATTAACACAATTTCTTTTATATTCATTTTCTCGCCCGTTTCTAGTTTGAACAATAGCAATCCAAAATTCATAACGTAGTTGCTACATGTATTATTCCAGACCTATATATTCATGCGGACAAAAAACAAATGATTAAACTTACTACGGTGTATTCTAGAACATATAATTATTCATATTAATTTGTTTAGTAAGCACAACGCCAAAGTTTATAGTAAAGGGTTTTCTCTTTTACTCTTTTACTTGTTTCAGTCATTTGACTGCGGCCATGCTGGAGCACCACCTTTTTAGTACTTATTCTATCGGTCTCTTTTTGCCGAACCGCTAAGTGACGGGGACCTAAACACACCAGCATCGGTTGTCAAGCAATGCTAGGGGGACAAACACAGACACACAAACACACACACATATACATATATATACATATACGACAGGCTTCTTTCAGTTTCCGTCTACCAAATCCACTCACAAGGCATTGGTCGGCCGGGGCTATAGCAGAAGACACTTGCCCAAGATGCCACGCAGTGGACTGAACCCGCAACCGTGTGTTGGTTAGCAAGCTACTTACCACACAGCCACTCCTTACTATTGAAACATTAGTATTGTTTATTATATATTTTTTTCAATTCTAAAGGAGTGAAAAGCAAAATAGATTCTGACGTTTCGTGAAGACAGATCGTTAAAACTACTTTAAAGCTTTTAGTCTAATAATCTATCGGTTTTGCCTGTCTTGATAATAAATATGAAAGTAAATTACTTTCTTGTGTGAATAAAACACAGGAAGATAAGAAGAAAAAAAAATCCCAAACACGGCTAGTACTAAATTCCATGGCTCCAGCTCCTCTAAATAATTACACTAAAACAAAACAGTAAACTTGTATAATATGAATATGAATATAATTATTTTTCGTCTTTGGATTTGGTTTGCAAGATTCTTTATATGAGTTCGTGTGTTGAAGCGTATACTGTTGTGTTTGGGGAGAGTCATTATAAGGCACAAAAAGAAAATGACTGCCCCCAGACACAACAGAATATATATATATATATATATATATATATATATATATATATAGGCGAAGGAGTGACTGTGTAATAAGTAGTTTGCTTACCAACCACATGGTTTCGGGTTCAGTCCCACTGCGTGGCACCTTGGGCAACTGTCTTCTAATATAACCTCGGACTGACCAAAGCCTTGTAAGTGGATCTGATAGACGGAAACTGAAAGAAGCCCGTCGTAGATATATATACACAGATGTATGTGTGCATATATGTTTGTGTGTCTGTGTTTGTCCCGCAACGAACATCGCTTGACAACCGATATTTGTGTGCTTACGACCCTGTAACATAACAGTTCAGCAAAAGAGACCGGTTTGGTAAAAGAGTCTTGGGGTAGATTTGCTCGATTTGCTCGACTAAAGGCGGTGCTCCAGCATGGCTGCAGTCAAATGACTGAAACAATTAAAAGAATAGAAGAATATGTATATATAATTATATATACATTTAAATACATTTTCAAAATATAACCACGTCTGAATCGTTGGCAATTTCCCCCCTCCGTCTTCCTTTTCTCTTGGACTTTCCTCTGTCTCCTGTTTCTGAAGAAGTGCTTTGCTCGAAAGGTAAAACTACCTCTGTTTCCTTCCTTCAGTGTCTGCTAATACGTCCTAGCTTTTATTAAATTAACTATCTATCTATCTATCTATCTATCTATCTATCTATCTATCTATCTATCTATCTATCTATCTATCTATCTATCTATCTATCTATCTATCTATCTATCTATCTATCTATCTATCTATCTCTCTGGACAGACAGACGCAAGTCAAATGGGCTCCACGTAAGTTGGTAATTTTGTACGTTCAAAAGTATATATTGACAAATATTTTGTGTTTAAAAGTTGTGCAACAACATCCACTGTAAACCTTTGATAAATATCTACACAAAATTTTGCCCCTTGTGGGCAAAATGTAAAAGAAAAAATTCTCATAGCCTTCGTGGTTCCATTTAGCCATTTTATTTCCAAAATGGCCACTGGTCACCACGAGGCTGAGTTGCAAGTCAAGCGTGACGCAGAGACAAAAAAACAGGATGCCCTGCTAGCATACGCTGAACCTGACAACAACACCACCACCACCACCACCATCAGCATCGACAACAGCAACAACTATAAAACAAACGTCGTAAAGCCAAGCACCGTCACCACCATCAACACCGACACCACCACCATAGCAGCTTCTGCTACGACAACTGCTTCCTCTACCAACAACAACAAAACCAAGGTCACCGACACCCTCCTTGACGACGTTGAGTACCCCACACTGCCTCTACCACAATCTCATAAAGCAGGGGAAATGGGGGGAAACAACACGAACGCTAACATCGCGACCTCCACTCACAAACTAGTAAACAACCCGATTTCACAGTTTACTACTACGACGAACGACTCTGTCACAAACATCACCACCACCACCACCACCACCACCACCACCTCCACAAAAAACAATTTCGCGGAAGCTATACGACCGAAAAGAAGGATCTTAAAATTTACTCACCAACAAATACAAGACACAAAGTCCTTGCTCACAAGAGAAGGCGACACAATACATTTACATATTCCACAGAACATCATAGAAGAAACACAAAAGAAGATCATCATTTACAGAATACTCAACACCAAAACAAAAAGACCGGAAAGCCTACCTAAAGAAAAAATTGAAAAGTGCCTCTCTTCCGTGTGGAAATTCCGAAATTATGTGAATTGGGGAACTAAATTTGCTACCGTGCAAGTTCACTTCCATACGGAAGAACTAGCAAAAAGGTTTTCAACCCTTACTCTGCGCACAGACCAGGTAACAATGGTACCAAGCTACCTGGGGCGCAGAATTACGAAAGTCACAATAAATAATGTGCCGCCAATGGTGAATACCCAGTGGCTGGTATCGGCCATCTGCTCCGATATAGAAGAAGCAGATATTTTAGAAACAGCTGACATTCCAGAGGAAAGCTGGACGGGTAAAAAACTCGAAATATTTCTTCAAATCTCCCAAGAAGTAATAAACAATTTACCAGCCTTTGTTCAACTGGCAAACGACCAAAAATTGTATGTAGTGGTGGAGGGCAGGAGACCAAGATGCTATTTATGCAACAGTGAGACACACCTTAGATACGAGTGCCCAACTGCTGTCAGAAATAGGCAACAGCAACCACTCCCCAAACCTGGAAGGAAACCCCTGCTACCCACACCTTCAACCCAAAAGACAGGAAAAACAGCGGACGATACAAAAACTGTTTCTCCCTCACCAACCACATCACCAAGAAAAGAATTACCTCCGACATCGCAACCAACAAAAGAAGCAACATCACTACCAACATCAAAAGACAAACCAACACCAGCACCAAGAACAACAACCAAAAAAACAAATATCAATGACGAAAAGACAAATTCTGCCCCTAACACCCCAAAACAACAAACACCACACAAAACAACAACACCTTCTACAAACACACATATAGATCCAAACGCTTTGCCTTTACCCTCTTCTGATTCGGACACGTCGTCCAACGACGAAAGTTCGACAGAATGGCAAATAGCCACAGGGGGTAAAAGAAAAAGATCAAGAAAAACAAACAAGAAATCGCAACCAAAGCAGGGAGATACCTGAACCCTGAAAACTCCATACACAACAAAACAAGCACCAACACCACAAAAACAATGCTATCAGCGATAGACACCAAAGACTCCAAACTAATGGAGTACATCACAGGATACACAAACATTTGTGAAGATGACTTAAAAATAGCAATCATCCACGCACTACACCACCCAAACACATCAAAATACTACACATCACACAAATACAACACCACAAACTCAAAGCCCTCTTCCCAAATGCTGTAGGGGGTTTCCAGAAATATCTGTCCCAAAAACTGTATAAAAACCTCCTCGAAGACACATCAAAGAACGAGGAAGCCAAAACTTTCGACACAAGTAAGTAACTCTCTGTACTTTCATTTTTGTGTTTTAAAGCACACACCCCAATAGAATCATGGTCAAGATTGGTTGTGTGAATGCGCGTGGCTTGGGGTCTCCTTGGAAACAAGGATACCTCCTAAATGACATCAAGTCACATGATTTGGGAATCATAGCCATAAGTGAGACCAGACTCCACGAGCCACGGGCCCTAAAGTCCATGTTTGGCGGACAGTTTAACATTTATTTCGCTCCCTGTCTGCCGAGGATGGGCGGTAGTGGCACCGCGGTACTTTTTCACAAGAGCCTGGATCTCGAAGTCAAGACGATATTCGTAGACCCGGAGGGTAGACTGGTCGTTCTGGATGTTGACGGCAGCAATGGGTGCGCTTTTCGACTCGTATCAGTCTACGCACCGCCCTTAACAGGTCGGGCGGATTTCTTTCGACGTCTAGAAGTATTCTTGGGAACGTCTCGTCCTTTACTCTTAGTGGGGATTGGAATGCTACCTTGGACACGCATGTAGACTACGTGGGTAGAGACAGAAACAGAAGGGGATGCAAATGCCTCAGAGACCTGCTCAGACGATTCCAACTGTCTGACAGGTACCGACTCGACCACCCAAATGCACCAACGTGGACATGGAGCAACCGCAGTGGGTCGTCGAGATCGTATCTAGATAGGATACTGTGTAGGACAGTAGACAAGGATAACTTAGGATGTCCACAATTCCACACAGTCAGCTACACGGATCACAAATTGGTGACGTGTACGCTAGACTTAGATAAGGCACATAGACAGGGTCCTGGGTACTGGAAACTGAACGCATCATTCCCGTCCAGACAAGTTTTCAGAGACCGGATTAGCACACTAGTAAAGAGGGCTTTGACGGGAGCCATCATCAACAACAAATGGTGGTTTGCCCTCAAGAGAGCAGTAAAAGCAGAAGCGATTAGGTACAGCAAATCACTAGCCATAGATAGAAATAGAGTAGAGGGTGAGCTAGTTAAGAAGCTAGAAGAGGCAATTAGAAGCGGCATCGCATCCGACGTTTTGGCGGCGAGGTTGGCCCTCGACCAACACTTCAACGCCAAACACGAAGGATGTGCTGTCAGAGCTAGGATGCGTGCTCTAAGGAACGAAGGTGTTGGAGCCGCGAGAGAGGCCCGGGTGGCAGAGGCGCAACAAGGCAACAAAGCCACCATTCGGTCACTGGTAGATGAACAGGGGCGCGAATTGCTCGAGCCAAGTAAAATGTGTGAGGCCTTTCAGCAGCATTTTGCCCGACTGTTCGAGACGAGTGGAGGGCAAGAACGTAGGGTGGACTTCAGTGCCTACCTACATAGCCTGCCACGACTCTCGACAAGAAAGGCAGGGTGCTGCGAAGGTGCCATCACGGCGGCGGAAGTGCAGGAAGCGATAGCAGAATGCTCGAGAGACAAATCACCGGGTTTGGATGGTCTACCCTACGAGTTTTACAATTGTATGCCAGACTTGTTTGAGGACGTCTTGGCAGCGGTATACTGCAACTGGCAGCAAAACGGGAGCATACCCGGTTTTGTGAGTCGAGGAGCTGTAACTCTGCTGAAGAAAGATCCAAACAAGGGAAACATTATAGAACTTTAGACCAATCACGCTGCTCAATGCAGACCTGAAAATTTTGACAAAGGTGTTAGCCAAGAGGTTGGCGCTTGTCATCGAGAAACTGGTCGACAACGCACAAACGTGCGCCGTGCCGGGCCGGAGCATCCATGACAACCTCCATCTGATGCGCTACATCATAGACAGGGTAGTTAACGAACCTGGCATGGGTGGGGCCCTGATCAACTTGAATCAATCGAAAGCCTTTGATAGGGTAGACCATCGATACTTGGAGGCAGTCCTGAGAGCGGCTGGTTTCGGTCCCGTCTTCCGCGGCTGGATAGCTGCCTTGTACAGAGGCATCCGTTCGGTAATTCGCGTAAATGGACATCTATCGAGACCTTTCGACATTGCACGTTCGGTCCGTCAGGGATGCCCCCTCTCGGCGCTTCTATACGTATTGACTCTTGAGCCACTACTGCGGAAGCTGGCGACTCTAAGGGGCATCCCGCGAGAATTGGGATGCGAGACGAGCGTGTCTGCATACGCGGACGACGTCACCGTCATAGTGTCAAGCCACGAGCACATCGAGGGGTCGGCGAGACACTGAAAGACTACGAAGCGGTGACAGGAGCAAAAATCAACCGGGAAAAGTCAGTGGGCTTGCGGCTCGGCACCTGGAGAAGCAAGCCCATGCCGTCCACCAGTACCTCCGTCGTGGACGCTGACACAGACGGCCCGGTTGAGTTGCTCGGGGTCTGGTTCGGTCCGGACCTCCAAATGGAGAAGAACTGGAACGAGATAACGAGTAGGGTGGTCACTCTCGCCCAGCAATGGGCCGAGAGGAAACTGTCCCTAAAAGGTCGGGCGGAGGTGGTGAACGCGTACATCGCGTCCATCATCTACTACCGCCTGACCGTCGTACCTTGTCCCGACCCTACCATCACCAAACTAGAACGCATCCTCTTCCGCTTCGTTGTGGAAAGGATGCGTCCCGATGGTCAGGCGATCCATTTGCTGTCAACACCCGTTAAAAGGAGGGCTGGGCATGCCGTGGTTGATGATCGCAGACACGCGCTGAGACTGCGACATCTCCGGCTCTATGTAGACGATGGTGAACAGGTGTGGTCGCTGTTTGTGAGGCACGCATTCCCGCAACTCGTCTCCATGACCGAACTACAGTCGTGGATCAAAAAGAGGCCGAGGAAGGGCGAATGGCACCGCGAGTGTCGCGTTGCTCTCAAGCAACTCTGCCGTCCCGGGTCGACCTTGAGTGACTTCAACACAACCAAAGCATTCTATAGGGGATTAGTGGAGGGGAGGTACGACGACGAGCTCGGGGCAAACCTGGGCGTCGACGAGGAATACCTGACCCGCCTGTTTCAAACGACTTTCGGCCCGGGACCTATGGACAACTTCCAGAGATCCCTGGCCTGGCGGTGCTACCGAGAAGCGCTACCCGTTCGGGATAAGCTCTATAGGCATGGCTCGAGAAACACGGGGCCGACTTGCCCGAGATGCGGGCAGAGCGACGAAACCGCTCTGCACGCAATCGTGCAGTGTCCAGCAATTTCCGACCTGTGGGCTTATGTCGAACGACTGCTGTCACATGTGGGACGTGTCGGTTTATCAGCCGAGTCTATCATTAATATCGTCACGCCTCCTTCCTTCAAACGGGAAGGAAGAGCTATTTTTATCATACTTGTGGCTATGGCGAAAGAATGTATCTGGTGGACGCGCCTGAAAGGATTAGAGACAAACACTTTCCTCTCTGGTCAATCTCTCATCAACTTCTTCAAGTATCACTTGAAGAGGAAAGTGAGAGTAGAGAGGCAAGTTTTGTCTAGTGAAAGTTTTAAAAAAAGATGGGTGAATGTAGCAAGGATGGCACGTATGAATGACGAAGCCACCTTGACTATGATTCTATGAACCGTAAAAATTAATACAGAGAGTTGCTTATTTGCAAAAAAAAAAAGAAATATAACATGTGACTTCATTGACCGAGGTTACCGTGGTCTTTTCCGTAGGCTTTTCTTTCCACGGGTAAACCTCACCTGTTCTCCTCTTTACACTTCATATTGACATTTCTGTGATAACGATCCCTATTGATCAATTTTTTTGCTCTCCCCCCACCTTTTTTTTTTTTTTATTAACCCCTCCCTTTTTTTGTCCTCTTTCTTTCCTTTTACGATCCCTTTTGATCGAAAACCACCACTCCCTTTTTTTTTACCCCCAAAAGAAAAGCTCTACCTTGTAATTTGTTCTACCTGTGTGCAGCCCTGTGTGGCTAATAAAGAAACATATCTATCTATCTATCTATCTATCTATCTATCTATCTATCTATCTATCTATCTATCTATCTATCTATTTGTGGGTGTGTCTGTGTGTGTCTGCGTGCGTGTGTATGTGTATATCACAAAAGCAAAAAGTTGGAAAATCTGTTGAACTTCCTGTTTTACTATATAACTGCAAGCAATATTTCCAAAGTTTCCAAGTCCAATATGTACACGACATCAGTACAATAACTTCAACAAGTACATACTGGATTTGATACTGAAATAAGCAGATGAGCTTCAGGAGGACATAACTGTACATAGACATGTTTGTGTGGTAAGTAGCTTGTTTCCCAACCACATGGTTCCGGGTTCAGTTTTTACTGCGTGGCATTTGGGACATTTGTCTTTTACTATACTCTCGAGCCAACTAAAGCTTTGTGAGTGGGTTTGGTAGACGGGAACTGAAATAAGGCGGCGAGCTGGCAGAAACGTTAGCACGTCGGGCGAAATTTTTAACGGTATTTCGTCTGCCGCTACGTTCTGAGTTCAAATTCCGCCGAGGTCGACTTTGCCTTTCATCCTTTCGGGGTCGATTAAATAAGTACCAGTTACGCACTGGGGTCGACATAATCAACTTAATCCGTTTGTCTGTCCTTATTTGTCCCTTCTGTGTGTAGTCCCTTGTGGGTAGTAAAGAAATAGGAAACTGAAAGAAGCCCGTTGCATATATATGTATATATTTATGTGTATGTCTTTGTGTCAGTGTTTGTCGCCCCACCATCGCTTGACTACTGATGTTGGTGCGTTTACGATCCCATAATCAAGCGGTTTAGCAAAAAGAGACCGATAAAATAAGTACTAGGCTTACAAAGAATAAGTCCTGGCATCGAATTATTCTGCAACTAAATAACTATTTAGAGCTACAGCACGGTCGTAGTCAAATGACTGAAACAAGTAAAAGAATAAAAGAATAAAATAATATATGTTTGTGTGTGTGTGTGTGTGTGTATGTGTGTGTATGTGTGTATACTTACGGAACAAATCTATTACGAAACCTGAGTGATTGAATTCGCGTGAACCATACATTAAGGGATAATTGCTTCTCTAACAGGTTTCCGTTGAAACTGTGTGTGGCCTTAACACAAAGTAATTAACATTATGTAATTATATATGCCTGTCTTAAATATACAGCCACAGCTTAAATGTAGAGTCTAAATACGCGCCAAGATTTAACAGGCAAGGAAATTACATTAAAAGTACAATACATTACAAATAAACTTCACACATCTTGTGAGAAACATTCACTAGCAACTTATGATTCACAAAAAAAAAATTCATACATTGCAAATATGCAAATGTACCACTAGATTAAAAACGTGATAACATTGGCGGTGTCCCGGTATGGACAGTGTTACCACGTTTGGGCTGATACGTATAAAAAATAGATTATAAGGTTTACTGATAGAGAAAAAGCGGTATGGAATCGAAAATGTAAATAACGAATTCTTAAAGACATCGATAGAATGCAGAAATTTTTACATTATGCAATCAAGCATTTCTAGGAAGTATGTACAACTGAAGTGATCCATTTCCAGCTTGTTACTTACTTTATCAACTCAGGAGTAGAGAAAAACAAAGCTTGATGGAACAAGAAACCAGAGAGCAGAAGTCTGACATGGAATAGTGTAAAAGTATTCACAGGAATGTTATATATAATAGTGGTTTCAAATTTTGGTACAAGGCCAGTGATTTCGGGGAAGTGAGGAAGTCGAGCCCAGTGCTCAACTAAAACTTATTTTATCGACACCAAAAAGATGAAAGGCAAACTCGAGTGTAAAGACAAACGAAGTACGGCTAAGGATTCTGCCAGCTCGCGGCCTTCTTTTATATATACAAATAATTATGAAAGTTGAAAAACATCTACGCAATAAGTTGAAAAAAATTCTTCCTGTGGGTATTTTAAATTGAAAATCAACAAGGGAAAGGACCTAAATAAAATCAATTAGTTACCATTTGAAATGTAGAGAAAATGTATAATGCGAAACGTGGTTTTTAAAACTAGGGGGTGACAACATCGGATAAGTTCTTGTTAAACCTCCTTAACATTTTTCTTACTAAGAGTGATGAAAATGGACAAAATGTGTCTCTATATTTCCATAGTTAATCTAATGAAGGTTAAATATATGTAAATTTATTTATATATTTCATAACACACACCTACACACACACACACATACACACGCACATAATAGCACGCTCGCACGCATGCACGCACACAAGCTTAAACTTAGATTGGTTTCCGCCATTATCGGCGTATGCCATGACTGAGTGAATAGCATCACTTGCTATTATGTGTAAAATTTTTCCACATGGTACAAATAATATGGCGTTAATGACAGCGTTGGAGCGAACAATGTTTCAGCTTTTTGGGGCGAGCCCAATAAACAAGGTCTATCAAGCCATTTATATTTTTTTGTGATTGATCTCGGCTGTGCTTCAATTCTCATTATAGATTTAAACAGGTACCGCACAGTAAGATCTCATTGCTCTGATCTGCGGGAACACTGCTTTGACTTGTGATTCATTAGTTTGTTGTGCCGAGCTAAATTTCGCGTGTGAGAAAAGCTACCTGTCAAGCACTACCGTTATACCAGCAAAATATTAAATTCTCACCTACTTATTACTAAGAAAACTGGTTTACGTGGTAATACTCCAGCATTACCACAGGGAAATGAATGAAAATTATTTAAAAATATAGTTCAGAAAACATAAGCTTTAGTTTATACAGCATGACAATCTTGAATAGTGTTTCCTGAGATAACCAAATAATATCATAAACGAGAAATGGGCTTAGAGCAAAACAATACAAATACCGCAACTGTTGTCTACTTGTTAATTCTAAGTTAAAACTATCATCAAAACATTAATATAAATGGTATAGTCCAACGTTAGTTAATTGACCCATCATGTAGACGCGCCATTCATACTTTAGGTTCTGATGTTTTTTCCCAATGGCATAAATATTGATGGTCATCAAATATTTATGCAGAGCAGACTATTTACACCGCAAGTCATACCTTGTTTGATCTACAAATAAATTACATATTAAAAGTTGAAACTACTACGTTTTGTTTGACATTCTATTTTTCAAAATTCAATCAGAGAAGGAAATATTATGGTTATATACTGGGCACCGATCTAAGCAGTTCAACGTATATACTATTAGGTAGCTTACAATTATGGGTTAACAACTCGTAACTTAAAATATTTTTTTTCTATGAATAATAAAAACTTAAACAATTTATGAAGTGTGTAACTGAAGTGTATAACTGAATTGTTGAAGGATTTTAAAATCTATTACATATAAGTTTCTGCTAAACCTTAGGGCAAATAAATAGAAGTACTTTTATTAAAACTTTCAGCATCCGTACAATCTCTTCTGTGGAACTCAGAGTGCTTCTGTTTTCTATTTTCCTACACATTAGATTTAACACAGCAGTCAGCACGTTTCACAAACGTGAATAAAGAAACGGATGATTTGGACAATTGCATTGACATTAATACACTCTGCCAGTATCTTGTGTAGTAACAGCATTTATTGCTCGCCTCTCCTGGGATTACATGCTATGGTAAGAATTTGGCATGACACAACTGAGGTGGTTCAAAGAACAATATTTTCGGTGATATTTGCTGTTTTCTCATTCATGTTGACTGAGGTGCTAACGGGATAAAGTTATTACTGATATAGAATTCAGCATAGCACAGCAGCAGTTCCACTGATCAGTGATAGAGCGAAGGATATTGCATTTTCAATAATTTGATATTTTTTGGTTATTGGTTGTAAATAATAATATGTTAAAAGTAATTTCCATCCAGGATCATATAACATTATACTAAGGAAGTTAAATTACGTAAATAATTGATAAACTACAACGTTAAAAAGTTCAGACGGTAAAAATCCTTAAAAAAGGGCGGTATAAATGACCGATTAATTTTGCTATGCTACCATGACCATACCGGACACTTTGTCAAACGTTTTGACACCCTTTTATCAACTTGTCTTATTTCCTGCGCTATTCTGGCCATTGGTTCGGTGCTTTTCCCTGTTATAATCGTTGTTTACCATCCATATTTACAAGTTCATTTATATTGTACAGAAATAGTTCAGTTCTGCCAAACCCTGGACTCCCTGTTGGATCGAAAGGATTTAGTAATATAGTTAACTCTATACCCTTTCTCTCTAACACTGAATGCAGTATAAAGTCATACCCACGTAAACAACATATATGCCCAAGAAAAGTATAAAACAATGTAGTTGAAATTCCAAAAATACTATTGTAACTGATACTACAACTCATTCTCAGATATAGCAAACCTTTTCCATAATAAACTAATAATAATAATAAAAAACAACACTCATCTGTAATTGAATTATGACTCAGTTGAAACTGCCGCTTGAAACCATTATGCTAATGCCTTTGGAAAAAAATACATAAACGGTACAATTATGTATTTTTCCTTCTGTAAAAAAATATTTCTTGTTTCTTTCTCTAAGTTTGTTTCACTCATTAATATAACTCTATAAATCAATATGTTTACATGTTTAAATCTGTACTAGATCTTACCCCTCAGCTTTTACAAGAAGCTTGATTAGAATTACAAATTACTGTTCAGCAGTAACTAATAATTGAAGATTGATATAATTTCTTTTGCAGATGCCAAATATGACTTCATCATGATTCATAACAAAAATATAAACCTAAAAAACGCCAGCTTGGAATTCTTTAGGATTAATCAAATAAAATTGCTGGCTAATACCTAATTTGTAATCTTAAAGTCGAAATATAAAGTTAGTCCCTAATGAAACGTTAATTAGCTTCGATAAAAATTAAATATAGATATGGCTCTGTATTGAAGATGTTCTTTGCGCAACAACGTTTCCGGATTCAGTGCCACTGCCCAGCACTATGGTAAAGTGTCTTTTGTGATAGATCCGGGCTGATCAATGCTTTCCGAGTGAATTTCGTAGATGGAAACCGGATGTGTACATACATGAAAACATGCATACATACATATACACAGACAGACACACACATACACAAAAACATCGGGTTTCCATATATGTATATCGGTTGCCAAGTAGGTGGGGAAACGCAAACACACGCACACACATGCAAATAAATATATATATATATATACATATATGTATATATATATATATATATATATATATATATATATATATATATATGTGTGTGTGTGTGTGTGGTGTGTGTGTGTGTGTGTGTGCATGTGTGTGTGTATAAAATGTAACTACACATGTGCTGTTGGGCATTTGTTTTCCTTCTTAGGAATTTTCCCTTTCTTCCTTCCGACGAAGAACTATGTTCGAAACATCAAAACTCTTACTTTTTACTGAGCGTTTATTTGAATTGACTATATATATATATATATATATATATATACCCCCACCACTTGGCAACTGGTGTTTGTTTGTTTACATCAAATAGTGGTTCTGACAGAATTTAAAGAAAATAACTTGTAAGCTCGATTTGTTCTTCTAAACAATTCAAGGCGGTGCCTCAGCATGACCGCAGTCCAAAGACTGTAAAGAGGCAAAAGTATAAAGCAAAAGAATGAAAGAAGACTATGTAACAAAAATTGCGGTTGTTTGAAGAAAGCTGGGTAGAAATTTTGGTTTTCTGGTTCATTTATTAGCTCAATAATTCTGCTTTTCTGTATAGATATATATGTTAGTATTCCAACAAAAACTATTGTATTGATAATACAACGATGTAATAATTATTTATTGATTTTTGTTTTACATAAACACCTGTTCTGTTCATATTTAGTGGAACCAACCGAATGCATATTTGGTAATTATTTTATCAAGCTCTGAAGAAAGAATTACAACGCTAACATTAGCGATGTTGGAGCTCATCGCAGAGGGACATAACACTTAACGGGATTCTGCAATTCACTTAATCCGGCATTCTACTCTTTATATCGCTCTGTCGATCTAATCAATGTATATGAAAATAACTTGCAGTAGGTTATTTAGCTGTTAATGAATTGTATTATGATGATATAGAAACATAGTCCTTATTCGATTCGATTCCCGATTTATACTTCATTGTAGTATAACGATATATATATATATATATATATATATATATATATATATATATTATATATATATATATATATATATATATATAACAGGCATATTCTCAATATAAAATAGTGTACATTTAAACTCAAGAGAAACTACCTTTAACATGTAGTTTTAAACGCTAAAAGAAGTAGTCAAAACGACCAAAACCACATTTAAGAGCAATTTCAAAGGGAATGAAAAGTAAAAAACTTGTACCTTGTTATTCTTTTACGGTTATACATGGGTTTCGAGCTTATTTAGCAATAAGATAATTTGCCAGGCGAAATAATCATCAGTAACCGCGCCATAACATTAACATATAATTTAGAGACAAATAACACGTTTTATATATATAACAGGTATATAGAAACTCTAGTTTCTGTATTTCAGTAAATGTACATGGAAATATACTGGGTTTAAGTACAATATATTGTTTCTCTTGAAAGAATTATAGAGACTTATAACTGATCATATCCAGTGAAGACTTTTGTGACTTATGGTGGGACAATCACTTCTGATGTAAATATACATGAAGCAACGGATTTCAAAAGTCGTAGGAATAAACATTTCCACGACTTATCAAATATGAAAAACTAATATGTATTTAATAATTATTTGTTCACCAATGGAAATATAATTCTAAGAAATCACATATATCAAAGACAATATTACAAACGAATTCCTTTTATTAGATACACCATTGAAAGTTCAGAAATCTTTGCCCTCTACAACATTATAAAACTATTAAATTATTTAATTCTAAAAACCAAATAGATTTCTTTCACAAAGCTAACTATTGTCTTTAGTATGATTATATATAAAGGTGAATAGTCATAACTTGTTATCACATAGTTCTTAATTAAGTTTAGCTTCTGAGTTACTTCTATGAATAATTTCTTCAGAAATCATCTGCATCTTTTTCCAAACAAACATTAATATTTAGTACAGTCAGTCGTTATCAACCAATAAAGCTTTTATTTTCTTTCAGATTGATTCCTTAAAAGCTAGTTTTCCCAACTGAACAATATATTTACAAATCAGGTCCTGAAATTATTTCCGCTTCATTGTCTGATCTACTCAACAGAAGACTGCAGAATAACTAAAACAAAACTACCACCTCTTTATTAAGACATTCAGCTAAATCTTGGTATTTTTCGATGGTCTTTTTTCTATTAGATTCCCAACTTCATAATCTTTTATTGATTAATTTGTTGATTATTTTTGTTTCATAGTTTCATTTCATTTCATGTTATTTTACTTGCTTTACTGGTTGGAAAGCGGACTTGCTGGGTTATCTCCCTAAAGAGAAGGGTTTAATCAATCATATCGTACCCCACTACTTTGTCAGGGGCTTGTTTCAACCTTATCGTGAGAAACGAAGTATAAAGACAAGATTGGTGTGAACAGAGATAAAAAGGGTGGGGACTAATACCACATGTTACTTTTGCTTTTATGTACAGGTTTTCTAACCACGTGATGTAAACACCCACATACACACTCTCAAACACACACAGACGCAGACACACACATACACACATTCACTTCTACCGCATATATATATATATATATATATATGTAATATATACACATGTAATATATGTGTGTATGTATATTGCATGCATATATATATATATATATTATATATGTATATATATATATACATATATATATGCAATATACATACATACGCATATACATACATATGTTGTGATTACGTGCAATTTCTGTCTACTAATAAAGTGTTGATCAAACCAAGGCTACACTGGAAAATATTTGTTTAGAATGGCGGTGTAATCGAAACAAGATTGGGAAGCGTACTTCTAAACTAAATATTCATACCTCCTTTTATCGACAATATTTTGGAGAAAGAAGAAAATAGCACATTGTTATTCTATTTCTTTAGTGAATAACTACATTAGTGACATAAGAAAAAGGAAGGGAAATACTCGCAGCGAGTAGAAAAATAAAAGTGAGACATTTTCGGCTCGCCGGTTGGCTACCTCTTGTTCTAAGATGTTCGTCGGTACCATAGAATTATTGTAGTGAATGTAATGAAATATTCCTTGACATGTATAAAAGTGTCCTTAAATCTAATGAGAGTATGGATCTACCTCAGAAACTGTTGCCCATGCATGAAAATCTCATCTCTTTACATCACCGATGGGCCTGTTTCGATGCGTTGAGATGATAAGTGTTACTCGACTGTGAGGTCACTGTAGATGGGATAGAAAAGGCAGGGTGAGAAGACGGCACATCTTTTGGGCCAGCGAATGTTGGCGCGTTAAATAGTACAAGCTGTAGCAGTTACTGGGACTAGATATTCTATGACAACTAATTTGATATCCCATGATAAATAGTGCAGGCAGTAGCAATGAATAGGGCTGGAGGACTTAAGACAGTTAATTTGACACCACGAGTTTTAGGAGCTGAGATATCGTACAACTCAACTTCGTTTCTCTTCCATTCGGGAATCGATTAAATAAGAGTCTGTAAGGGGATTTTCTTCTAAATGAAACACAAGATTACATATATATTTGGACCTATTTTATTTAGGTATAAATCTCTTGCATTTTGAAGTGGAGGCACACGGCCGAGTGGTTAGAGCAGCGGACTCGAGGTCGAGGGATCGCGGGTGCGAATCTCAGACCGGACGATGTGTGTGTTTATGAGCGAGACACCTAAGCTCCACGCGGCTCCGGCAAAAGGTCATGGCGAACTTCTGCTGACTCTTTCACCACAACTTCCACTCACTTTTACCTCCTGCATCTTGCAGCTTACCTGCGACGGACCGGCGTCCCGTCCAGGTGGGGAACCTATACGCTATGGAAACCGGGAAACCGGCCCTAATGAGCCAGGCGTAGCTCGAGAAGGAACGAACTTGCATTTTGAAGAAAAGAAATGGAGTTTTGCGATGCCCTTTCTTTCCTACATAGCAGGATATTAACAGTAAATAGCAAGCTAGGTTCAGCCATAATTTGACATGTCTCTGCATTCTACTCTTTATTCGACATCTTAATTACGTTATAATAATCATTCCAAAGTTAACGTTTTACTCTCTTTCTAGAAGGTATAGTTCGTCAATAATTGACATTGTGAATAGTCAAAAGAAATCATTATTGATCTCTGTCGCTTTGAGCGACGTAGAGAAAGGCGAGGCGAGCTTTTGGCGTGCCAAAACTTACCTGGTTTTTCTTAATTATTCTTAGCTGGCGTTCCGTTTCGATCCTTAGCTTAACTACACCGTTAATCTTATTGGAAAACATATGGTCACAGCTTTCTTGGTAAACATCAGTTCAACTAGACTGCTATTAATAACGTACATGCTATGGACTACACTACATCCTTTTCCATAATGTTTCTAAAATACATTTGGAATTTGTGAAAACCTACAAATTATTCTTTCCTTGGTGCGCGTTTGACAGCAAGGGCCAGAATTAGGCAAGCCAATTGCACCACTCTCACACCACTAATAGATTTAATATTTTCGAGAAAGACGTAAACAACGCAAATTCCCAATTCTCTAACCCGTGAATATAACACTATCTTTAATTTCAGAATAAGTGTGTCTGTGTGTGTGTGCTTGCATACAGATGTGT
>NC_042997.1:99222442-99254942 GCF_006345805.1 Octopus sinensis | reverse complement strand
AAGCATTTACATGGAGTAATAATGGTTTCAAATTTGGTACGAGGCCAGCAATTTAACTCCCTCGGGCGAGGGGGTTAAATCACTTACACTGAACCTCCCTTCCAGTGCTTATTTTATCGACCCCGAGGGATGAAAAGCAAAGTCGACCCCCGCGGAATTTCAATTCAAATCGTAAAGACAGACGAAATACGGCTAAATTTTTTGCCCGGTTTGTTAACGATTCTGCCACCTCACAGCCTTTTTAAAAATTACATGGAGTGATTATCCTTTTCAGTATAGGCACAATGACTGAAATTTGGGGAGGGGATAGTCTGTTACATGGGTCCGAGTACTTAACTGGTACTTATTTTATTGACACCAAAAGGATCAAAGGCAAAGTCGGAATTTGAACTCAGAACGTGAAGACGGACGAAATACCGCCAAGCATTTCGTCTGTTGTGCTAACGATTTTGCCCACTCGCCTCCTTTTTACATATAATACGAAGAAACTTTAATAGTCCTTTCTACTATAAACAAAATACCTGAAATTTTGTGTGTGGGCGATAGTCGATTATATTGAATTCAGTATTTGACGCATACTTATTTCATCGACTGCGGAAAGATGAATAGCAAAGTCGACCTCGGCGGAATTTGAACTCAGAACTTAAAGACAGACGAAATGCCTCTAAGCATTTTGCCTGGTGTGTTAACGATTTAGCCAGGTCGCATTATTTTTAACAGTATAATGCAGAAAGATTTTAATAATAGTAGCAAATTTAAACGTTCTAGGATATTAGATTTTACAAACGGAGCTAGTGTGAAATGTTGTGACATTCAAAGCGTTTCTATACAGAAAATAATATATTGTATGTAAAAAAAGATTATTTGTAACACAGAATTGCTTAGAAAAATCACACCTAGCTGCTTTGAAATATCTATGAAAAGTTGACTTTTCAAATTACAATAACTCCAGAATATCAGATATTGAGACTAACACACCTGATTCTTGTTCAATTATTTTCTCTTATATATTGATATAACTGTTAATTAATTAATGAGTATGTATATATATATATATATATATATATATATATATATATGCATGTGTGTGTGTATATGTTTGTGTATCTTTTTGTTCCCCCAACATCGCTTGACAACCGATGGTGGTGTGTTTACATCCCCGTAACTTAGCAGTTCGGCAAAAGACACCGATAGAATAAGTACTAGACTTACAAAGAATAAGTCTTGGGGTCGATTTGCTCGACTAAAGTCGGTCCTCTAGCATGGCCACAGTCAAATGACTGAAACAAGTAAAAGAGTAAAGATATATATATGAAAAGGAATCTAGAAATTCGAGCAGACTCCAGTGAATACCGACTCACAAAGTGTGTAGTAGTGAAACATTTTCTTTAAAGAAAACAAACTGAAACTCCAAGGATAAATTATTAGTCGCGGAATTTAATACAGTGAATCCAGGAGATGTTATTACATTTATGACTCCATTACGATCGTTTCAACGATGCATGTTTCATCTGCATCATGAAAATAAATGAGTGTGCAACGTTACAATATATTGCATGTGATCCATGTTTATTTCGTCAAACAATGATGAAAAAGCAATTATTGAGGCTATATATATTATTGATTAAAGCGTTATTTTAGATTAAATTCGAAGCTGCATCTTATATATACCTAAGTTTGAGTTAATTGTTCCGTGTACTGTATTTTCTTAAAGTATGCCAAGTGGCTTCTGCTGGACGCGTGGTTGAAAGATTCTCTTCGAAATTACATACTTCTAGGTTCGACCCCACTGTGTAGTACTTTTCTCTTTCTACCGTAGCCTTGAGTTTAATAATGAATTGAGAGTTACTTGACGGAATCTGTGCTGCAGCCCTTTATTTTCTAATATAATTCTTAATAGTAACTCTAAAGTTGCTGTAGTAGCAATACTTTATAGAAATATAATTGTTTCTTTAATAGCCTGTCTTAGAGCAAACCAGTGAAAAATATTTTAAGGGACTTATACCAACGAAAGTGTGTAAATTGACATTGATAAGAGTGTATGGCGGTAGCGCTTTAAAAAGATCTAACGTTAATAGAGATCGACAAAATAAGTATGGGGCTAAGTATTGGTGTCGATTTAATTGGCTAAAATCTCTTTAATGTTAACTCAACAAGTCTGCAGTTCAGTGACAGAAATCAATAAAAAAAACAATATATATCTCATATAGTTATTTAATGCATCTCTTATACACTTCTGTATACCTCACAATGCCTGTTGCATCCTATCCCACATCGCATGTTTGAAATGTTTTTAATCATACACACACACACACACACACACACACACCACACACACACACACACACACACACATACACACACACAGACACACACACACACACACACACACCACACACACATACTCACACACACACATATCTTGCAGTAGGGTCTATTTTTTAATGAAATATTTCTTAAGTTTTGTTTTATTTATTACAATGTAGCTTACATTACATAATGCATCCATTAGAATGGATTTGATTGTATGTAATATTACACGAATCGGATGATATATCCTTTATAATAGCATAATTGATTTTATATTGCCTTGTAGCTCACTTCTTTTAAAAATTGCTGCTTTCGGCGTCCATTTATATTTCTTTAAGTTGTCTCTGATTTGGATAGATTACAAGAAATTTATTCTCTCTCAAAATATCAAACACTGGTTTCTGAATGCATCCGTGTCTTTTCCTTTCTTCACCAGCCCCATGAATGTTTCAGTCCTTACAACACAGCCTAACACATCCATAGTTACTGAACTGAGGAAACAGGTGATGATTGCAGATATTCAAGTTTTTAGCTTATTATGTTTCGTCTAATGAATGTGTGCTCCACGTGATGCGTTCTATAACCTAATGACAATTTATAACAGAGGAAACTGGAAAATTAATTTTCCATGAATACGGAACATTCAAGGTGTATAAATATATGGTTCTGCTTAAAAATCATCAAATCTGATTTGTTAAGACGTAATGAAAATTAAATAATAAATGAACGACTGCGAAACAATAAAATCGATGCTGGATAGTGGAATTTTTATGTACTTATTTCTTAATTTATGTTTAATATTGATCCGTTGATGTGAGTAAAATGTGTACGGAGAAGAAATGTCAACGAAATGAGAAAAGGAATACATTAATGATGATGATGATGATGATAGATTTCCAAGAAACAAAGAGAAAATCTGAAAGATATTTTAAAATAAAATAAAATATATGTGTTGGCAGGAGGTTATATATATGATTTCTAACCAAAGATAAATTCATTTTTTAGATTAAAAATCATTGAAATAGAATAGAAAATACAAAATACCATTTAATTATAAAAAGAAAATAAAGATATTATTTTGAGAAGTTTTTCTTTAAATATTTCTTTAATAATCATCTTTGTGGTGGTAAATGATAAATGATTATTAAAATAATAACTGTTGTCAGAATTTCATAAAAAGCTCAAGACAAATTAAGGTTAATTAAACAACAATAAAAATGTCTAGAAAACCAAGAGATCAATATGTCTGTGGATATAAGTGTGTTGTATATATATGTATATATGTGAATGTGACTATATGTGTATGCATGATATACGTACGTCTTCATATACATATGTATAAGAAATATACATATAAGATAACTGTTCACTGGCAGGCAGTGTGTTTTATGATGAAAAATGACTGTATTTCAAACCAATTTGTTGTTCTTTCGTTAGTTTCGTCTTCCTTTGAACAAAACGAAGCTACTTCATAATATGAACTACTTTAAAGGATCTGTGATCAATCTAGTTAGATCTCCCTTATTGTAGATCGAAAACCTCGCTACACAATTCACATACTGATAGGTTAAAGACTCGCTTCGGTCATAAATAACCTTGAGATTGTACCTAGAAAGTTCCCCTCCAAGGCACAAGTCCAGAGAAGGTTGTTTATGGAAGACCAGCAGTCGCTCATGCATACCAGCCTCCCCTATTCATGCCATTGATGTTATGCAAGGGAAAAGTAAAAGCCGATACAACTTGGCACCAGTGACGTCGCAACTCACTTGTACTGCTGAATGAACTTGAACATGATATAAAGTGTCTTGTTCAAGAACACAACACACAGCCTGGTCTGGGAATCGAACTCACTACACTGTGAGCCCGACACTCTAACCACTGCCTATAATACGTTTTGCATGTGCAGTTATAAAATATATTAGAATCCCTTTCGTTATTTGCACTTTTCCATTTCACATTTCGTCAACTCTAACCACTGCCTATAATACGTTTTGCATGTGCAGTTATAAAATATATTAGAATCCCTTTCGTTATTTGCACTTTTCCATTTCACATTTCGTCAATTATTTTACTAAGAGTTCTCTACCTGTCCCTTCTCATAAAATGTGTGACTACCGCTAAGGATGTTTCTGGTTATAATTGTTATATAAATTCCGCCTCACTGCTATAACTGCGGTCACCTTGCCTTACTTATATGTTATTTATGCAGCAGATTTTCTTATGAAAAATGCCAATGTTAGCATAATATGGCTAATCAGGGATTAATTTCCACTATCACGCACGCTGATGCCCATCACACACACACACACGCACATACACAAGCACACTCTCACACGCGCAATAATCTGTAAGCTGTCTGTACTGTGTTGAGAAGACTCAGTTATACTGAGACGTGTC
Source organism: Octopus sinensis (assembly GCF_006345805.1). Classification (NCBI taxonomy): domain Eukaryota; kingdom Metazoa; phylum Mollusca; class Cephalopoda; order Octopoda; family Octopodidae; genus Octopus; species Octopus sinensis. The sequence goes on along the minus strand of NC_042997.1, from coordinate 99,250,235 downwards.
CAAAGTTGCCATATATGATTACCAAATTCCCAATATCTCCATATGTATTTTACATAAATTAAAATTTTGAAAGTTGCCCCTCTTGCCTCTTTTGAGAAGAAAATTCATTAACGCTAATGTTTGTGATTGAAATCAATTAAAAAGTATTCTAGTCATCGTCACCTTATGCGAAGTAGCAACGACTCTACTATTAATGTATGTATGTATATATGTATGTATGTATGCATGTATGCATGTAAGCATCTGTCTATCTACACACACGCACGCGCACACACACATATACATTCATGCACACATACATACATTCATTGACACACACACCCATATATGTATTCTATATGTGTGTGCATGTATGTATGTGTCTTTATGATAATTGAAGTAATAAGTAAAATGCAAGCAATCATCTCAGCGGCACTTCATGTGGGAACCTGGCAAGCAAGTAATAGCTGTGTAAAGATTAGACTTTTTGATGAACAAAAGAATGATCCTTTATACATTGGTCAAGTTTTATGGGACATGTATTTATAGGCATGTATTTCAAATAGGTATGTAATAATCTTTATTCATTGAATAACAATCATTTTAATGGAAGAAAAAGAGAAATTATTATTGTTACTTACGTTTTGATAAACGACCGCCATGTATTTCCTATGACATAAAATTTGATCAATTTTATGCTGTGAATTTAAGAGTTCATTCACTTCTTCAGACATAATTTGATACACAATCAACTTATGAGATGAATTCGTAAATGCTAGAATTATCATCGCTTCATGGGCGTATACATCAAACTAGCAGAAAAACAAAATGTAAATGTTAATTTATACTATCAGCTCATTAGTACACAGCTTATAAGCCAAGTAATCAAAATAAATTTCTCCAACAGGCCTGAACATCTTCCTCATAGTGACAACGTGGTCAGTAGGATGATCTCTATGACGAAAATTTATTACACCTACAGACAAATCGATAAACAGAATTAAATGTGTGTATGTATATGTGTATAAGTGTGTGTTTATGTGCGTCTGTGTGTGAGTGCTGTGGGCATGTATGTACGTGCGTATATTACGTACATGTTGATAGCTGCCGCCAGGATATGGGCATGTGTGTCTGTGCGTGTATGCGTGTATATAGAACGTATGCATGAATACAAGTATAAATATAACATAGAATATATGCGATTCATACAAATATTTCAATCCACTCCGTATTCCTATGTTTGCGAAGACGTAACTGAAACCGTTCACTGCATTTGAACTAGCGCCCAGTTATTCATTTCACAAAGGAAATTGAATATAGTAAGGAGCCCTGAACCAATTAACAGCGAAATATCTCTACCCAAACTTATATGAAGATCATGTTCCCTGAACAACGACAGCGGTATTTTAGGTGCTAAAGAAAAGACGAAGTTACTAAGGAATAAATGTACAAATCTGTGAAACTGGCAGTAAACCCCTGTATAGTGTAATTTTAAGTATTTTTCTGAATCGACCCTGCTGCATTTTTTAAGGCCTGGTACTTATTTTATTGGTCTTTGTTGCCGAACCAATATGTTACGGGGACGTAAACACACCAACATCAGTTGTCAGTAGTTGGTGGGGCAGAAAGACAGAAAGACACAGACACGTACAGACACGCACACACACACACACATACACATACACACTTAAACAAACGCACACATGTAGAACGGGCTTCTTTGAGTTTCAGTCTAACAAATCTACTCACAAGGCTGTGGTCTGTTCGAGGCTGTAGTAGAAGATAGTTGTTCCAAGTGCCACGCAGTGGGACTGGAACTGGAACCATGTAGATGAGAAACAGTCTTCTTATCACACAGCCACCCTTGCGCCTATGTGTACATAAACACACACACACAGAGTTAGATAGGGATAGCTAGAAGGAGCCTGTGTGTGTCAGAGAGAGGGATAATAAATTAACAAAAAGACCGCTTAGCTTAAAACAACTACACGCGTTTCAATGGTAATGGTTATTTATTACAAATACAAAGTACATTACATAACATATTGCAGATTACGTAAATTCGCATTGCACTTCGTCGGACGACAGTCGAATATCACGGTGAAAATCGGCCTAGATACGTAACAGTGTGGAGTCTTGCAATATGTTACACAATGTACTTCCTATTGTTAATAAATAACCACGATGTTGAAACCCGTGTTATAATGTTTTCAGCTACCCTTTTTGTTTACGAAGCGATACACTGCGTAATATGTGCTAATTGTACTAGTGATACATAAACAGATTTGTAGGATACTCTGGACCAATAAACAACTGTTAAACTCTGTATGGGTAGCTTTAGCTTCCAGTTGAATGATCCGGAATACTTTCTGTCTTTGTAATCAGTTAGCCAAACATACGCAGAATTGCTTCCGTGTCAATTGCTTCCATGTCAATTTGTCATGGTCTGTTTCCTTCCCATTGTTTTACCATCTATCCACCTTTATGTATATATATATATATGAAGTTAATCCAAACATGAAAACACAAAGAGAAAACACAACAACGCGAGGACGTGGAACAAGTATAGTGTTATTGGACGCTCAGGAAAGGAAAGAAAGAAGGAGGATTTAACGTTGCGAGTGGAGCTCTTCTTCAGAATCATAGAAAAAGGAAAGATCCAAGGAAGGGAAGACGGAGGGAAATATATATTTATATTTATGTCTCTGTATGTGAGTACGTGTTTGCGTGTGTTAAGCGATTGACATTTAAGTACATTCACCAGCAAGGCATTAGATGGGGGGGGGGGGGAAGCGGACAAGATCACTCACAGGAAGTGTATCTCTCAGCTGTGGAATAATGCTTGATCGCGAAAACCATTACATCAAAGCGACCCACCACTCCATGTTACCTAATTTAGCTCCAGCAGACATATAATTGGACTGTCTATCATTGTTTATCTCCATTTATATCATGCAAACTTCGTTTGTATTTTTGATAGCTTTCTTAACTCTCACGGAAAGGTCGTCCTGTTGTTTTCAACACAGTCTTGTCTCAAACTAATTGCGTGAGTGCTACCTAAAATGATTCAGGTATATAAATGTAGTTTACGGAACTCGGTTTAAGATTGTATATACATACATTTATATGTACTTGTGTGTGTATCCCTTTGGTAAATCTGATCTGCCAGACAATATGATGGATAATGTTTTCACATCTTTCCTATATTTTGCAATAAATTATTGTATTCTGCTGTCTTGTATGTTTTTCGTTGTTATTGTTAAGCTCCAGTTCATTGATTCAGTGAACTTATAATGAAAGGTATTTGAGTCGTTGGTGGCGAAGCGGCAGAAACGTTAGCACGCCGGGCGAAATGCTAACTTATTTCGTCTGCCGTTACGTTTTGAGTTCAAATTCTGCCGAGGTCGTGTTTGCCTTTCATCCTTTCGGGGTCGATAAATTAAGTACCAGTTACGCACTGGGGTCGAGGTAATCGACTTAATCCGTTTGTCTGTCCTTGTTTGTCCCCTCTGTGTTTAGCCCCTCGTGGGCAATAAAGAAATAGGCATTTGAGCCGTTGCTATTTTTTAAAGTTACAGTATATGTACTAGTACCTTGACTAATGCTCATTTTAAGTTGGCGTAAAGATTTGACAATATTTCTGGCTGGTAGATCGACTATGTTTTAATGATGTGGGATCTTGGTTTTAATTTCGGTCCTCAAAAAAAAAAAAAACAAAAAAAAACCCCCAGAAAAAACAATCCCCTACTTTTAACACAAGGCTAATTAGTTTTCCTTGCCGACTTGCGGTATCATGTATAGGATATGCGCTTTGTCGGTGCATTTCTTGCCTCCGTCTTAACGTGATATGCAATTCCATTATCGACTGACGTATTAGTGTTTTGTTTTAAATATTTTCTATGTAATATAATAATGAGCTTATTTTATACAATGCTCAGATACACTATAACCGCTCAGATACACTGTGTCTTCCTTTCTCTACACAACTCTTCTTTAGCCACAATTTCTGTATTAATTTTATTGGCTTCTACGAAAACATAAAACAGAATTGGTTTTATCCATGTTTTGAAGCTAGTTGCATTAGACTGCCTATATTCGTTACAGATATTTCTACAGTACAGTACATATTTTATGATATTGTTGCAGAAAAGCTCTCGGTATCTGGGTAGCGTATTTTAAATGTAGTTATTACATTTCTTGTATTACTGTCTCGCCTTGCTAATTCATTTACCGTCCACTTGAGAATATTATGACAATTTATTACTAGAACAAGTTGAACACCATATTTTGTAACATAGCACTATTTTAAGTATTAACCTAATGTGCCTCTAATATTCCTTCCTAACATTTCCTTTACATCGTGTAAACATTTGCTGTTTAGTTCATTAATACTTAAGTATTTGAAAGCTTGTGTTTGGTGGCATTCTCTCATATTGATAGTTTTAATATTTTCTCTCTCTTTATGATTACCAGGACGTGCACTTTAGCTATTACTGTTTCTAGTTTGTTATATGCACCGTGCTTCTGAATGTTATCTATTTGTAAAATATAGTTGTCCTTGTACAGCATTTGTACTCGAGGATTACGTAATTTGTAGTGTTAGTTAAAAGTGTTAATGCTAAGCACAAACAAAGCGTAGAGAGGAGACCCGCTTGGAATGTTTCTTTTATTGTCAGAGGTGTTACCTTATTCATGGCTAATGATCTCAGAATCTAGGGGTTCTTTCTGCAGTCTTCGTTTATTTTGTCATCAGCAAATTACTCTCTCTCTCTCTCACACACACACGCACACACACACAGATACATACACACACACACACACACACACACACACACACACACACACACACACACACACATACACACGGAGTAACACGCACAGCAGAGTTTCTTTTTCCAGCAAATCATTCTGTGCGATGCTATTGCAGATTTATTCATCCTATCTTGCATATAAGTAGATTATGGATTAACGGATTTGGATATTCGCTGTGTTCTTGATCCAGTTTGAAGTGATTTTCTCTCACTGGGCTACTCAGCAGCTGTGGCTGGCTCTTTTAGTAGGTCATTTTACTCCTCACCCACTTGTTTATGTTTTTTGTGGGTGTGTTACTTCTTGTGTTGGTAATCGTTTCCACGACTCTTTAAAAGTAACAAATGTTTTGAAAATTATCTTCTCAAGTAATTCATTCGCTTTATTTCTTCCCCTGCACCATATCTTGCTACTTTACTTACATTGGTGCAACATTGTTTCTTAGTTCTTATTTTTCGACAAAATCGTTCTAAACCCGTTTTGGATCGGGATCAGATCGTTCTTTTTGCTTAAGACGTATTTTTAGCTGCTATAACGACAACTAAACGACTATAATGACTGTTTCTGAGCTAATGAGGACAATTTTTTCAAAGAAGTTCCTTGATTTCTAACACTACCTTCGTATATGTTATATAATTTCTGGCATTTGTTCAAATATATATATATATACTAGCAGTGTCGCCCGGCGTTGCTTGGGTGTTTTTCGTTTTTCGACCCTTTAGAATTGAAATTTTTGAAAAGTAAAATGTTTGCATTATGTAGATTGTTATTCTCTTTAAGTGAACATTTTCCTGGTTGAAATACACCGAAAAATGGCGACAAAGCAGTCAAAAAACCGTAAAAAAAGGGATTTTCATAGAAATAAAAGCACCTTTTTGATGTAAATAATTTTTGGTGTTAACATGGTCCGATTTGAATTTTATCTTCTACGGAAGGAAAAGCCTTCTTCTATCATACTCTTAATTTTGGTCAACTTGCGCCGCAGGGTCTCGGAGGAGATATTGTTAGTTGAAGGCTACCAAACCTGCCTTACACAGACAACTTCAGGTTTATATATATATTTATAATATCTTATATGTCTGCTGTATTTGTCTGTCTCTTTCAAATATTCCCTTGTTGATTTAACTGGGGATTAAGGGATCGCTTAACTTATTTCCTATATTTTTTTGTTTTTCACTTTGCTGGTTTGGGTATATACCGCCACCCCCACATACTCACTTACACACATACACTCGCGTAAACGCATCTACATTTCTACCTGAGTGGTTTAGTAAATTTTTCGTTTTGTTATACCTACTATTGCACCTCTTACATTTCATTTATTCGGTTGACAATAACGTTGTTATCAAATTCCATTCAGACTGCTATTACTTTTAGTTTGTATCTTTTACTGATGCCATTCTATCGTTAAGAATTTTATCTTTCGAAGGGAATTTCTTTGCTCCATATGAAAATCTGTCCATTAATATATTCAACTCTCTTTTCTTTTAGATTATTGATATATTCAAAATATCCATCTTAGAATTTTTGATATTTCAATGGCGTTCATATTCACTTTTATTCATATTTTAGTTTATGTGGTTATTGTTTCACTTGCATCGGTATTCTGAAGGTAAGCCAGGAATTTGTTTCGCCATTTACTTTGGTTTACTTGAGTTTGGTTTTCATTGTTGATGTATTTAATGTTTTTATTGTTGGTGTTAACTTTTTGTTTGTGTTTTTCATTACTTATATTTTCAATATTATTATTTATAAAACGGCGAACTGGCAGAATCGTTAGCATGCAGGGAAAATGCTTAGCGGCATTTCGTCCGTCTTTACATTCTGAGTTCAAATCCCACCGAAGTCGACTCTGCCTTTCTTCCTTTCGGGGTCGATAAAATAAGTACCAGTGTAACACTGGGGTCGATGTAATCGACTAGGCTCCGCCCCTAAAGTTTCAGGCCTTGTGCCTTTAGTAGAAAGGATTATTTATAAAGCGGTGAAGTGGCAAAATACTTAACGGCATTTCGTCCGTCTTTACATTCTGGGTTCAAATTCCACCGAGGTCAACTTTACCTGTCTCCCTTTCGAAACCGATAAAATAAGTGCTAGTTGAGCACGGGGGTCGATGTAATTCACTTATTGCCACCCCCGAAATTGCTGGCCTTTAAAAAGCAGCGAACTTGCAGATTCGTTAGCACGCTGAGCAAAATACTTAACAGCATTTCATTCGCCTTTACATTCTGAGCACAAATCCCGCCGAAGCCGACTTCACCTTTCATCCTTTTGAGGTTGACAAAATAAGTACCAGTTAAAAACTGAGGACGATACAATCGACGTACCTTCTCACTCGAAATTGCTGGCCTTGTGCCAAAAATTGAAATCTACTTTATTGCTTTGATAACGCATTTTCTTAAATTAGCTAGTATTATGATACTCGATTCATTTTTTATCATAGCTTATTTTTCTTTTGAAATTACATGTGTATATTGTGATGCGTACGTTTTTAGAATAAAATATATCCCTCAAATACAGAAATGCCTCGATATTCAAGTTAATTTGTTCCCGGAGACCACTCGTAAAGCAGAGCAATAATTTTCCATAGTAGCAATGTTATAAAATGTAATCTGTTCCCAGAAAAATATTTTACCAATAAAATTTATAATACTCGTAAATAAATTGCAATAAAACAACAGTAGAAGGTAAAGAATATTTTATGTAAAGTAAAGAGAATATCAAGATCGCATATAAAAAGTTATTATCATTATTACCGTATTCTGAATCCCCTTCACTCGCACATACTCGCGCACACCTTCACTTGTAGACGCGATCGCCCATTTACAAGCACTCGTAGACGGACTTGTAAACTTCTTTTTAAAATACAAGTCTACGGTTATTTGCTCGGAAGAAGCCTTTGTTTTTCGGTCTCTATACATTTCTTGGTAACATGCAGATGCATTTGTATTGATAGTTGAAACTTTCGCACTTCGTTCAAAATTTGGATCTTGTACTTGAAATATAAAACTCGCAACCCCAGGGTCTCGCAAAGCGGGGCCTCGTAAAGTGAGGTATTACTGTATGCATGTAGTATAGAAACCTATTCCTCTCATCACCAGTTCTGCCTTTTCTGTGTTATTTCTTGGACTTCAGGAGTAACATCAAAACCTTTATTTTCATAGCTATCTTTCAATCGGTACCAGATTAATTCTAGAGAGATTTCATTTTTTTGTATTTTATGTATCAAATTAGTGATTATTCTTGTAGCCTCTAGTCGAATGATACGGGTTTCATTTCCATCATTTTATCTTTTATTGTTTTGGGTCAATATTTTCTGTTCTCAATTCGGCCTCTCTTTTGTATGACTGTTTGAACTTTGTAGCAAATCAGTGACTAGTGTTAATATTTGAAATAAATTGCTAATATAAAGTAGAAATCAATAAAATATCAAACCAAATCTATAAAGTGTTATTCGATTCTGTATCATCATCATTATTATTATTATCTAAGGCGGAGAACTGGCAAAATCGTTAGCACGCTGGACGAAATGTTAAGCGGTATATCGCCCGTCGCTACGTTCTGAGTTCAAATTCCGCCGAGGTCGATTTTGCCTTTCATCCTTTAAGGATCGATAAATTAAGTACGAGTGAAACACTGGGGGTCTATGTAATCGACTTATCCCCTTTCCAAAAACGGCTGCCCTTGTGGCAAAATTTGAAACCATTCTTCTTCATCTTCTTCTTCTTCATCTTCTTCTTCTTCATCTTCTTCTTCTTCTCTTTCTTCTTCTTCTTCTTCTTCTTCTTCTTCTCTTCTTCTTCTTCTTCTTCTTCTTCTTCTTCTTCTTCTTCTTCTTCTTCTTCTTCTTCTTCTTCTTCTTCTTCTTCTTCTGTTGACAGTTAATTTAATTAATAGGGATGTTAATCTAAGATTTGATAACTCTCCTCAAATATTAAGAATCCTTCTTATGATTATTGCAATATACAGGATAGAGCTTTTTTTCAGATCGACGGTAAACTTGAGCGTCTGAGATAGAAGTTCGGCTTTAGTGTCAAACGCACGAATTTCCACAGGAGCAATTTTTAACCTTATGTTTCGCAATGGCGTCACCTCAGACATTTATCATTTTTTTCAATTTTCTTGATATCCACTCTACTGTCATAGTTTTGCGGAGTCTATGATCATACATTGTTTTTTTTCCCGGTTCCCCTATCATACCTGGTCCCACTGCTTTAACAGAATAATCAGTCTCTATGGGAAAACTCATAAAATGATGCTGTTATTGTCAATCACTATTACAACCTTTGCTCGTATTCAAACTACTTTTTCGTCACAGCAATTGCAGCAGCAACAACAATAAATAATGACCACATGCAGAGAAACCCTGGATATCAACAGACAAAACGACCTGATCTATTGAGTAGCTGCAGTAATATGCAGGGAAACTTGACTCAACCTTTATAAAGATAAAAACCCCAGCGAAATCCCAAACCCCAAAACGGAAAGAAAATATAAAAAACAAAAGAGAGATATCCCTACTTTGTGAATTAGAGGAAATGGAAAAGAAAATAAGATCTATGTAACATAAAAATACAACATAAAAGATAAAAAAAAAAGACACCAGGTAGGTGAAAGGAAAACTCAAGCTGTGCACAACCAGCAAAATCTTGCCGCACGCAGCGGTATGGAACACACGACGAACGCTTATTCCAACAAAATACAGGACTTAAAATAAACACATTTTACAGAAACGTAAATAAGAAAACCATATCAATAGTCACAAGCCATTAAAACCTGCCATAAGAAAAGGAAATTTCCCAGGAGACTCGTTGAGCCACTTATGGGTTACAGATGCTATGGACAAACGATAAATCATATATATATGGATGACTTAAATTTTTTTGCGAAGAACACTGATTACAAAGCTTTGCCAAAATTGTCCTTAGCCTCAGTAAGAACATCAGGATCAGAATGTTATTGGATATATGTACTAAAATGACATTGGAAAGTGGCAAATTAATCAAAACTGAAAAGACTGCACTTGCCATAGATGGAAAAATCAAGGAATTAAACCACAATTTCCCTTACAAATATCTAGTAATTGACCAAATAGCTAAAATACATCACACAGAAATGAAATAAAAAATTTGAAGAGAATATTACAGAAGAACAGACAGTTCACATCCTACGCAAATCACTATCAATTCAATAGAACAAACCAAATAAATTAATCCCCAAATACACGACACTCTATACAGTGAATATCCAATAAGATATACAATATTCACGATATGTACTCTGCCCATCAAAAGAGACACAACTCGCATTACACACATAACACAATACACACACTAATACAACAAAAGTCTCAAGCCAAACTCCATAACAAAGCAAACTGATGCAATAGAGTACCTCGAAGAGTCTCTACTCCTCCAGCACCAATGCTCGAAATGACGAGCAGATGGACACCGATAACTGATGAAGGATCGTTCTTTATATTATTTGTACTGTTTTACATTTGTTTCTCTCGTTTGCATATTCAACTCATTTGTTTTCGTATTTCATGTTGTTTACGGTTTGTGACGTAAATTTATCAGAGAATTCTTATTCGAAGTTTCACGTTTCCGTTCCTTGGACAGTTGTGATAAATATTTAAATAAGTATTTATCACTACTGTCCGACGAACGGAAACGGAAAACCCTGAGGAACTGTTCTGAGATAATTTTGCAGCTTTAATAAAAAGCACATTAGTCTACCTTTGGTATTCGAGTAGTATTTTTTTCCGCCTCGTTTTGCATTTATGTGCTCACCTGTGTGTGCGTGTGTTGCCATATACAGGTATATTTAGCAGAGGACATATCACCGACTCAGTCATATCTTTAGACATTCTACGACTTTGCAAGGAGAGGTCAGTCTGGAACAATATGGTTAATTGCTTTGTTTGTACTAATTACACAGTCAGCACTTACGCTACCGTATTGTGTCATCATTTTTATTGTTGAAGTCGATTCTGGCTAGGTCTTGATCATGTTCATGTAAATTCAAACTGTTCATTTCTACTTTCAGTCCATTATTGGCTTCTCCTGAAGCTTATTCTTCTCTGTCGAGTTTTGCGATTTATTTGTCATTGCATCATTTTTGTCTTCAATTATATTTTAATATATCTTAGAATTCCGTTATGATTGTATCATTTTATTTTTTCTTTTAAACTATTTTCTGTTCTTGTTCCTTAGACATTTGTTGTCAGTGTAGTTATCTTCTAGTTATATATTTAGTTTTCCTTCGTTTGCCTCATGGTATATTTCAGATTCCATTTTAGTTACTTTATAGTAATTCTCTATTTGTATCAAAACTTGATCGACTTCGGTCAGATGTAGACATATCCTACATATATTGGTTTTAAGGCCAGTAATTTCAGGAAAGAGGCCTAGTTGATTATGTCGACCCCAGTGCTCAACTGGTATTTATTTTATGGAGTCCGAAAGGATTGAAGATCTCGGCGGAAATTGAACTCAGAAGTAAATGTGGAAAAAATGCCGCTAAGAATTTCCCCCGCCTTATATCCTATGTATATATTAGCTAAGCATTTTTCTGCCAGCTTACCGTCTTGTATCCTATATATATTAGCTTTAGTACAGAGGTTGTAGTTTGCCACGTATTCTGTCTGTGCTCTTCAATTTACTTAACTTCCGATTTTATTATGCTGCAGCTGTAGTCTATGACTTGGACTTCAGTTGTACGTACATCTGTTATATTACATGTAGCATTGATTCTCTATTTTAATATCACTCTGACACTTCTGTCGTACACTTTTCTCATTGCCTACATCCTGTGTACACTATATTACCAGTTATTCAAATATTTGTATGACTCATTCTCTTCTCATTCTCTGACTTAAGAATCTAGATCTAATCCAACGGTCTCAGTTTTAGTTACATTCCCTCGTCTTGTAGCAGTTGCGACTGATACGTGTGTTCTCACGTTCAAATTTACATCCTGAATTTTAAGCGGATTTCGATACTTTCCCCGGATAAGTATTGTCCTTTTGTAATAGTTTTACGTCATCACCATAGAGATTACGGCTCATATTTTGCCTGTAACATCTGAAACCTTTGCAGGTTTCGTTCAGCAGATGGGGTTTGGCAAGGCATTGGTTAAGGAGTATATTTCCGAAATATTTCTCCGCTTATGAACATAGGATTGGGTTTAATTAAATTGTTTTTATCTTATAGTAATATGATTGCTCTAATTTTAATATAACACGGCTAATATACTTTGTTGTCATTGGAACTGCAATATTTATATAGAATAACTTCCGTACTCAAAAGTCTGGGATGCTATCAAATGCTTTCCAGTAATCGATTTATGCTATGCTAATGTCTGTTTTCTTAATTTTTTTCTGTCTTTTATAATATTTCGGTTAACAAGAAACTACCCTGTAAGGCTGTATATCCCATGGGGTGAAACTATAAAATACCATATCAGTACAGATCGATTTCATCCCAAATAACCTCACAGTAACATTTGAGGTCCATTTATCGTTTCAGCACTCTGAGATTGATACAAGAAACATAGGTCAATATCCCGGGTCAGTGTTATCCACTCTTTCTTGAACTAAGCCATAATGTGTGTCTTTGTAATCACCAACAGGGCGGCGAGCTGGCAGAGTCGTTAGCATGGCTGGCAAAATACTTAGCAGCATTTCGCCCATCTTTACGATATGAGTTCAAATTCCGCCGAACTCGACTTTGCCATTCATCCTTCCGGGTTCGAAAAATTTAAGTACCAATGAAACACTGGGGTCGATGTAACTGACTAGGCTCCTCCTCCAAAATCTCAGGCCTTGTGCCTTTAATAGAAAGGGTTATTACCAACAACATTGTAGCTTATTTTGCTCACTTCTTCGGTTTTGACATTAGGTATACACAAAGAGAGAAAGAGAGAGCGAGAGAGAGAGAGAGAGAGAGAGAGAGGTGGAGAAAGAAGAGAGAGAGAGAGAAAAAGAGAGGGTGGGGAGAAAGTTTGAATAAGTAGAAGCCCAGGCAAAAATTAATTATGAAAGGGGAAATATGGAAAATGAGCCGATAGGCAGATTATATCTACAATCAAATATTGGACATTAATGGATTTTGTGGCAACAGGTTTTGTGACTCGTTTCAAAATTACATGGTTTCTGCAGTCGAAAATCATCCACTACAACATCGTACCGATGATAATAAATGAATTGTAAAATGAAAAATGTGTTATCTCTGATTTACAAACTTCCTGTATCCGAAATGGAACTTCCCTTCATCAATTCCTTAATTAGGTTGTCTGTACCATATCTATTTCTTTTCAATCACCTTCAGATATTGCCAACTATAACCTTAAAGAACTGAATCGAACCATCGGAAAGGAACGTTAAAGCAAGATCAACATGTTTTGGATACTATTATGAATGCCATGTAAAGCTATAACCTAAGTCAAAATATTTCCTTTGTTAATGGTCGTACTGCATTCAGAAGCACATATTTCAATGGAACACATATTGAATACGTGGAAGCATATTTTAATCAACCAGATGCCGCTGTTGCACCTTTAGGAATGGCCGCATTGTTCTATTAAAGAAAGAGATTCTACGATTCCTTCAACATTCCATATTTCAGTTTCCGTTGACTTCTATCCTGTTTGTAATATTGTTTGTCAACGCAAAGGAAAAAGCCCAATGAAAACAGTAAAAAAAAACAAAAAAAAACAGACAGTGGTTTCAACCGTTGGAATGGAACACTGTAAATACGCGGTTGCATCAAAAAGTTCCCGGACTAGTTCTATAGTGCGCCAACAGGTGGCAGCACAGTGATTTTCATGAGGCAGTGCGCCGAGTGACACCGCTGTGTTTACATCGCAGGTTGTGAAATTTGTGTTTTTGCGATCACGTGTATGCTGTAGTCTGCGATTTTTGTCATAGACAGAACAAAGAGCCAGCGTGTAAAACAGAGACATTCAGCATGCTTTGGCAAGTTTACGGCGACTAGGCAATAGGTCGAACGCAATGTTACGAGTGGCACGGGCACTTCAAAAGCGAAAGAACGTCATTGGAAGAAGATGAGTGATCTGAAAGACCTGCCACGAACGTGATCCCTGAAAATGTGGTATTGTGCATTGAGAATTCTTCTCCCAGAACCAGACCGTCGATCGAGAGTTCTTCTGCGACGTCTTGAAGCGTTTTAAGGGAGGACATTCGGTGAAAGACAACGGGATCTGTGGAGCGTGAGGAATTGGATTCTTCACGATGAAAATACATCCTGTTGCTGAGCTCTTCTCACTCGTGAGTTTTTCGCCAAAAAACAACAATGTTTCGAGGGGTACTGGCGCTTCAAGAGCAGGAGAAAGTTCCTCAAAGACGATGAGCGATCTGTAAGACCTGCCACGAGCGTTACCCCCGCAAATGTGGAGAAAATTCATCAGCTTGTGCATGAGAACCGTTGTTGGTCAGCCGTATGTGTCCATGTAGGCAATCGTAACGTCTGAATTGAACAAGTGGCGTGTATCTACGAAGTTTGTTCCTCTGAACAGAAGGAATATCGCGTCGAAATCTATCGAGGATCATTACCGGTGACGCGAGTTGGGTCTACGGGTAAGACCCTGAGACGAAGCAGTAGCTGTCACAATGGAAGAACCCTTCATCTTCACGACCGCAGTTCAATCAAGAGCATCCTCATTGATTTTTCGACATACGCTGTATTGTGCATCGAGAATTCTTTTCCAAGGGTCAAACCGTCAATCGAGATTTCTATCACGATATTTGGAAGCTTTGAGGGAGGACATTCGGCGAAAGCGACCGGATCTATGGTTTGCGAAGAATTGAATTCTTCACGAGCTCTCCTCAATCGTGAGTTTCACACCAAAAACAGCATGGTTTTGCTTCGGCACCCATCCCATTTGCCAGATTTAACACCTACAGATTAGCACCTCTTCCCCAATGTAAAAATGCAGCTCAAAGATCGCCGTTTTAACATCGTTGTCGAGATCCAGAGAAAATCGCAGAAGATACTCGACTCACTTACAGTAAACGACTTTCAGGCCGGATTCCAAAAGTGGCTGGATCGCTGGAACCGGTGTATTGCTGCGCAAGAAGACTACTTCGAAGGGGATGATGTTAAAACTTAGATAAATAAGTTATTTGTTTGTTAAACATAACTACTCCGGGAACCGTTTGATACCACATTGTATCTAGGTATGTAAAGGAAGCTTTCCATCTCAAATTTCGATAGTTTTTCAAAAGGATATCTTTCTGCGGCAAGCTCATACTCTTTCTAGGCGATTTTCGACTAACACTTGCTCCCATAAAGACAATTCACAAAGTTCTATCACGAACAGTCTTTTTTTATTTGTAAGAAATTGACGAAATTGATACTTTTCAAGATTATGAGATTTCATAAAAAAATACTGATTTTTAATTCACATGTTGAACAAACAATAGGATGGCAAGATTAACCTTCTAGATGATTTTGAAATTTTATCGAATAAATGTTGAATGATAACGCAAGTTTCGGCTAGCTTACTAGTTCCTTGAGTGCAATACTGTCCCCAGCCAATGATGTTGATTTTACAAATGAGAAAATTTTCAACACATTTGATGGAGAAACAACCACTGCAATGATGAAGACAATATGTACAATTATCCAAACGAGTTTGTAAGCAGCACCTGTAATTTTGATGGAGTTTCCCTATAATTTAATCTCGCAAAACGGATTGTTGTAATCCTATTAGAAAATTTAAATAAGGCTAATGCGTTTTCTAATGGAATAAGAATTCGAATATTCTAGTTATATAAACACGACTGAAAGCAGCATTGCTACAGAAAGTAATCATTATAGGTCATTCTGCCAAGACTTAAACTGAAACCCTATGATTTCACACTGCCATTTATTCTTACGCAGTTACCACCCCCAATTCAAGTAATGAGTAAGCCATTTTTTTCCTTTTCCTTTCTTTTTAGCACGGATGATAGTCTGTTGTTATATCGAATACTACTGTACTGTGGATGTCGAAAAGTCGAAAACACTTACTTACTTAGTGTATAGCGAATGTTTCCTGTTTTAAAATATTCAGAAATATTATATCGTCCGGATACGTGTATATCTCTCCCTCTCCAGAATAACTCTGAAAAGAAACGAACTCTACTAATTCTTTCTACTGAAGCTCTGTTAACTCGTCTCTGATGATGGGATATCATTTTTTTCCTGAAAAAAACTGTAAGACCACCTTTCTATTTATAAATGTCATAGGAATATCAAATTGCCTTGGCCTTGTTATGTTACTTTATCTAACATATACACGCTCACACACTACCTGTCTTAGATTCCTCACTCATGCTATTATTGAACCGAGAGTTTAACAACGGTCCTTCCGTAGCAATTACATAACCTTTCCTGCATTTTGGGTTCTGGATCCCAAGACATCTCATATATATAATATATAATATGTAATATATAATATATAATATATAATATATATATATATATATATATAAAATATTATTCGAGACAAAACCACTATTTTGCAAAACAAACAAGGAAAGACTAATTAATACATAAAATTTTAATAAATAGTCAAAAAAACCGCCACTACAATCGTTTCTTGTCTTGATCGACAATCTTCAGGTGGACTTCCAATCTAAAAAATCAATATTTTAAAATATAAAAATAATAATTTTAAAATAATTAAAGTATGAATGAAAAAATATAAGTATATAATCCATATATAACCTATCTATAATCCATATATAAACAATATATAAACAATACCTGGAATTGCATGTGAGCCTCGGCATATACACCTAACGGCCACTCCCGCCCCACATGGATAAATAAACACATACATCCCCAAAAATGGGCGTAATCCCATTCACACAAACTATATGTATACAATTATACACTTTAGAATAATACATAACTAACCCAAATATATAGAACATACTAAAAATCACCAACTAACCACTATCATAAATGAAACCCACACCCATACAATGACAAAATTCCCCCCTCCATACCCAATTTACACCCACATAGTAATCCCAATATATTCATCCATATATGGACGTAAGTGCGTGAAGCACATGTACACAATTAATACGTACAACCCCCTAATACATACTTATATAAATACGTATTAAGCTTGACATCCATAGTGATAAGATTACACCCACTCACACCCAGATGGGTGAATTGCACAACTAGGGAACGCACACACACACGTGTGCGTTTTTTGATTGTGCAATTCGCCCATATGCATGTATGCGGGCGCGATTACATTGTTGCATATATCGAGCCCAAATAGCATGCATATGTACATGTGAGGGGTACACGTAAACGACGTGCGCGTGTACCCCCTGCAGTTATTTATACCCGTGCGTAATATACACATGGAGACTACCACATAGGTACAAATGTGTATAGTAATGAGAGCCCCATCATTACACTCAATGTATACTCTCACCCATCCGCATGGATGTGTAAGTGTATCTCCGGTGTATATGTTGAGGCTTATATGTAGCGTTGTGGAGGCGAATGTCGTTGAAATTGTGAATTAATGGGTGGAGTTGGGAATTGTAACCGGGTGGTGGACTAGCGTTGCTTGGAATTGGGAATTGATTAGTGTGGTAGTGAGGTAGGTATCGGGAATAGGTTTGGGTTGCTGTAGGTTGTTTGTTAGAGCTGATAGGGTGAGTTAAGCTCATAAATGTATATAATGGTTTTTCATGGTAGTTTTTTAAAGAATCCATTCATTATAAATTTTTTTACGTAGAGTTGGTTTGCTACGTGGATATAGTTTTAGTTCCATTTATTCTATTTCTCCATTCATAATTTAAATGACGTTTAATTTCTATGGCGTGTATTCTCTCTTTTTTTTACATAAGTTATTTCTATGGTAACGTAATTTTGGTTTGGTTTTTTTAACGGCTAAGAATTTAATTTCACTTCATTATTTGAAATTGACTTGTAGTATGTATTTTATTTATCCTTATGTCATATTGTTATTTTGATATTCTGGTTAATTACGATGTATTTAATGTTGTTTTCATAGGAGTTTTATGTATATGAGATTGTGTGTGAGTTTTTAGTTGTATATTTTATTTATCTGTATGAGTGTGGGTGTGTAAATATTGTTGTATATATCGAGTTTAGTGAGTATATATATGAGTATATGTGAGGGAGTATATGTATCTGTGTGTGTGTGTGTTTTTTGTGTGTGTGTGTGTTTGTGTGTGAATGTGTATATGGGTTGTTATTTAGGTTTGGGATGTATGTGTTAATTTGTCTGTGTGGGAGGGAGTGGGTTTTGGTGTATATTGAGGTTTATAAATTAGGATAGGTATGTGTATAAGTCGTGGATTGTGGTTTACGAGTGTGTATTTGTGTGTGAATGTTTAGGGGGATTACTATATAGGTTTGTTATAGAGTTTAGCAAAGGGAGATTTTATCGTTATATGTTTTTATGAGTTTTGGTTTATCATGGTTATTTTAGGGAATTCGTGGTAATTTGTCTATTTTCGATGTTGGTTGTTTTATTACATTATTTCATTCATAATTTTTGAGTGGTGTTAGTTTTGCCACGTGAATAACCGGGTGGTGGACTAGCGTTGCTTGGAATTGTGAATGGAATAGTGTAGTAGTGAGGTAGGCATAGAGAATGGGTTTGGGTTACTGCAAGTTGTTTGTTAGAGATGCTAAGGTGAGCTAAAGTTCATAGATGTATATAATGATTTTTAATGGTAGTTTTTTAAAGAATCCATTCATAATAAAAGTTTTTTTAAGTAGTGTTGGTTTGCCACGTGGATATAGTTTTTAGTTCCATTTTCCTATTTCTCCATTCATAATTTAAATGACGTTTACTTTCCATGGCGCGTATTCTTTTTTTACATAAGTTATTTCTATGGTAACGTAATTTTGCTTTGATTTTTTTAACGGCTAAGAATTTAATTTCACTTCATAATTTGACACTGAATTGTAAGTATGTATTTTATTTATCCTTATGTCATATTGTTATTTTGATATTCTGGTAATTACGATGTATTTAATGTTGTTTTCATAGGTGTGTTTATGTATATGAGATTGTGTGCGAGTTTTTTAGTTGTATAATTTATTTATCTGTATGAGTGTGGGTGTGTAAATATTGTTGTATATATCGAGTTTAGTGAGTATGTATATGCGTATATGTGAGGGAGTATATGTATCTGTTGTGTGTGTGTGTTTTGCGTGTGTGTGTGTTTGTGTGTGAATGTGTATATGGGTTTGTTATTTAGGTTTGGGATGTATGTGTTAATTTGTCTGTGTGGGAGGGAGTGGGTTTTGGTGTATATTGAGGTTTATAAATTAGTATAGGTATGTGTATAAGTAGTGGGTCTGTGGTTTACGAGTGTGTATTTGTGTGTGAATGTTTAGGTTAGGGAGATTGCTATATAGGTTTGTTATAGAGTTTAGCAAAGGGAGATTTATCGTTATATGTTTTTAGGAGTTTTGGTTTATCATGGTTTTTTTAGGGAATTCGTGGTAATTTGTCTATTTTCGATGTTGGTTGTTTTATTACATTGTTTCATTCATAATTTTTGAGTGGTGTTCGTTTTGCCACGTGAATAACCGGGAGGTGGACTAGCGTTGTTTGGAATTGTGAATGGAATAGTGTAGTAGTGAGGTAGGCATAGAGAATGGGTTTGGGTTACTGTAAGTTGATTGTTAGTCTTTTTTTACATAAGTTATTTCTATGGTAACGTAATTTTGGTTTGATTTTTTAACGGCTAAGAATTTAATTTCACTTCATAATTTGACACTGAATTGTAAGTATGTATTTTATTTACCTTTATGTCATATTGTTATTTTGATATTCTGGTTAATTACGATGTATTTAATGTTGTTTTCATAGGAGTGTTTATGTATATGAGATTGTGTGCGAGTTTTTAGTTGTATAATTTATTTATCTGTATGAGTGTGGGTGTGTAAATATGTTGTATATATTGAGTTTAGTGAGTATGTATATGCGTATATGTGAGGGAGTATATGTATATGTTGTGTTTGTGTGTTTTGCGTGTGTGTGTGTTTGTGTGTGAATGTGTATATGGGTTTGTTATTTAGGTTTTGGGATGTATGAGTTAATTTGTCTGTGTGGGAGGGAGTGGGTTTTGGTGTATATGGAGGTTTATAAGTTAGTTTACGTATGTGTATAAGTCGTGGGTATGTGGTTTACGTGTGTGTTTGTGTGTGAATGTTTAGGTTAGGGGGATTACTATATAGGTTTGTTATAGAGTTTAGCAAAGGGAGATTTTATCGTTATATGTTTTTTAAGAGTTTTGGTTTATCATGGTTTTTTTAGGGAATTCGTAGTAATTTGTCTATTTTCGATGTTGGTTGTTTTATTATATTGTTTCATTCATAATTTTTGAGTGGTGTTCGTTTTGCCACGTGAATTTTATTTTTAATTCCATTTATTCCATTTCTCCATTCATTAATTTAGAGATGTTCGTTTCCAGAGCGGTTATACTTTTTATATATATGTTAAGTTCCTTGGTAAAGTAATTTTGTTTGGTGTATATGTTGAGGCTTATATGTACTTGTGGGTGTGTGTGAGTGGGGTGGGAGTTTGTATTTGTTATGGGTGTGTGGTTTACGAGTGGGTTGGTGTGTGAATGTATAGGTTAAAAGAATTGCTATATAAGTATGTTTTAGTGTTTAGTAAAGGGAGGTTTTATCATTTCTGTTTTGTGAGTTTTAGATTATCATGGTAGTTTTATAAATGAATCCATTCATAATTTTTGTGTTTATTTGTCTGTGTGGGGTTGAGTGGGTTTTTGGAGTATATGTTGAGGTTTATATGTATGTATTGGTATGTGTAAGTGGTGTGGGTATTTGTATATGTCGTGGGTGTGTGGTTTACGTGTGTGAATGTTTAGGTTAGGGGGATTGCTATATAGGTTTGTTATAGAGTTTAGTAAAGGGAGATTTTATCATTATATGTTTTTATGAATTTTGGTTATCATGGTAGGTTTGATAAGGAATTTGTAGTAATTTGTGTATATTGCGATGTCTGTTGTTTTATTGCATTGTTTCATTCATAATTTTTAAGTAGTGTTGTTTTTACCAAGTGTATATAATTTTTAATTCCATTTATTCCATTTCTCCGTTCATAGTTTTGAGTGATGTCCGTTTTCTAGAGCGTGAATGTGGGTTGTATGTGTGTGTGTGTGGGAGTATGAATAGTATTGTGTTGAAGTATTTAGCTATTTTATTTATTTATAGTTGCCTAGACATTTTTATGTGTATGTATAGGGATATATATATAGGTGTGTGATTTAGTGTATGTAGTTAGATATGGTTATATATAATTAGGTATATGCGTATGGGTGTATATATAGTTTATTATTATATTATTATTTTTTTTGTTTTGTTTTATATTTTATATTTTATATTTTATATTTTATATTTTATATTTAATTGTTGATAGGTTTTTTTAGTTTATATTGTTTATATATTGTTTATATATGGATTATAGATAGGTTATATATGGATTATATACTTATATTTTTTCATTCATACTTTAATTATTTTAAAATTATTATTTTTATATTTTAAAATATTGATTTTTTAGATTGGAAGTCCACCTGAAGATTGTCGATCAAGACAAGAAACGATTGTAGTGGCGGTTTTTTTGACTATTTATTAAAATTTTATGTATTAATAGTCTTTCCTTGTTTGTTTTGCAAAATAGTGGTTTTGTCTCGAATAATATTTTATAATATTTTACTATAAATCGATTTAATCATAAATCTGATTTTTTCCCTGTAAATTTGGATTTATTCCCTAATATTTATTATATATATATATATATATATATATAATATATTATATATATATATATTTACATATGTACGTGTTTTTGTTATGTTCACGTGCGCGCATGTGTATGTGTGTGATCACTGGGCAGCTCAATTTACTGATAGCCTGCGTGTTGTCACGCATTGTCACGGTGAACGCGGATCAATTTCCGATTCTTGTTTTGCTTCTTTCTTTTAATGTCTTCTTTACGCTTTTTGAGTGTCCTCCTCTACAGCTCGCTGTTGACAGTTGAATCACTTTTCAGAAAATGAAGGAGAATGACGCCTTTGTAATCACAAAAAGCAGTCACGAAAACTTTCTCTGAAAATCGGTGGATCTTGAATTTCTGAGGCTTTAGAAAAGTTGTATGGTGCTTTTCTATGGATCTTTCCGAATCCTGCACATATGCCCTTATTCCACGTCGTATAACCAGATCGGAACAAAAATTTTTGTCTTCAAACGCTTCAAGTAGATCAGAGCAGAGTTCCAGCCTTCTCTATTTTGCATCTGGTATCAACTGCCAAGATACCCACGTTTCACACATTTTCCGAAGTCCTAAGTCTTCCACCATGGTCTGTAATACATTGTGACCTCGGTGTAATAGCGGAAGAAGTTCATGGATTGTGACTCATTTGCCCACGCGAATCAATTCGTCCACTCGCTGCGTGTCATTGGTCTCCTTTTGTGTAGTATCCCGTCAATACTCTTTCCCCTTTTTAAAATGTTTCCATCCATCTATGCGCACTGCTCTTGTTAATGGTACCACTTTTTGAAACAAATCGATAGCCTTCTGAGTAGGTCAGCTATCCTACATCTCTCCTTTGTTAAAAACTACATGACAGAACGTTGCTTCTACTTGAAATCCGTTATTTGCCTGCGATAAAGAACACGAAATATGAGTTGCTATAGAGTAAGTAATACTCTACGAATATGTACAATTTGAACGGATACACAAACATCAATTTGTTGTCGTGACACACAAGTCAGGAGTGCTTAAGTCAGGAAATATTCAGGCATATGAAAGAAACCAGCATAATGTTAACTGAAGAAATTGTACAAACATGTTGGTGATGAGGAAAGTGTACAAATAAGTTGGTTATGAGAAAATTGCACAAATAACTTGGTGATGAGGAAAGTGTACAAATGTCGTGGTTATTACTGAAGTGATAACATCCAGTACACACCATGGGAAAAGAAAACATCACAAACACATCCTATCCTCGAATACGCGACGCTTTGAAGTTTTAATTGAAATCGCAGAACGAGATTATTGCGATCAATAGTCTCGCAATGTCAGTCCCGAGGCAGACTGACCAAAATCAGAATATCTAGAATGAAAATTAATAAAATTAGCATTGAGTGAGTTGGACTCCCATGAAAGTATGCAAATGTATGGGATTCGTGGAAGGTTAATGTAACAGCCAATGCACAGAATATGATGATTTATCAAAGAAAAAGGAGGAAGCTTAATGAGTTGTCACTTAAAAACAGAACATCGAAGTGATATATATAATTGTAACTATAATTGTAAATTTGATGAATATAGAAGGAGCATCAGTAATTAAATTATGGGTGAGATTTTAATATTTGACACAAGGATTAGGAAATTCCAAATATTACGTACAGTGTACCACCACAGAAACATGTCCACCAGAACGAAGGAGAGAATGCTATCATAAATTGTAATATTACAGTATATAAACCATGTATTGTTATTTTGTAAGGAAATCAACATATTTCTTTAATTACTTCATATATTATTCATGCTATGTAAATTATTTTCCTTGTCGAAATTGTGACATTTTTTTATCGTTAAATCAGACACTATGAACCTGGTGGGTATAACAAAAAAACTTGGATGGGTATTGAATAATATTATTCTCGAAAGTCTAGGTAGCCTTCGCTTAGAAGGTTTATCCAAACCTCCAAGAATTCCTTTCAACACACGGCTATGATGCGCCCCCACTACTTCTGCTCGCGGTCAGAGATGCACATATCGTTAGCCACTAAGGAACATGGTCAACTGGTTAAGGTCAAACAACTGACAAGCAAATCTGTGGTATTGAGTAGAATATTTGCTGTAGCCCATCTTTTATACCAAGACAAAACAATGTACATGATAACAGTTCCAATCAGTTAAGATCAGAAGCCATGAGAGCCACTGTCTGGTACTGCATCAGGGCATAGGTACAACATCAGGGCATTGGTACAGCATCAAGGCATTTATTATTATTATTATTATTATTATTATTATTATTATTATTATTATTATTATTATTATTATAATTACTATTATTATTGTCGTCGTCGTCGTCGTTGTTGTTGTTGTTGTTGTTGTTAAGGTGGTGAGCTGGTAAAAACATTAGCACGCCGGGCGAAATGCGTAGCCGTATTTCGTATGCCGTTACGTTCTGAGTTTAAATTCCGCCGAGGTCGACTTTGCCTCTCATCCTTTCGGGGTCGATAAATTAAGTACCAGTTACGCACTGGGGTCGATGTAATCGATTTAATCCGTTTGTCTGTCCTTGTTTTTCTCTCTGTGTTTGGCCCCTTGTGGGTAGTAAAGAAATAGGTATTTCGTCTGCCGCAACGTTCTGAGTTCAAATTCCGCCGAGGTCGACTTCAGCTTTCATCCTTTCGGGGTCAATAAATTAAGTACCATTGAGTACTGAAGTCGATATAATCTGCATATCCCTACCTCAAATTTTAGACCTTGTGCCCGTAGTAGAAAGGATTATTAGCTCTGCCTTAGCGAAGGCGGAAGTATTGTTTTCATTCGTGTTTGCTTGCTTGATCGTGAACAAGATATCTCATGAACCGCTGGATGGATTCGGATGAAACGTTCAGAGATGATTGGCCTCATACCTGCCACGAAGTGATTAGATTTTGGCATCGATCCGATACCGGACAAGGATTCTTAATTATTTTTCCGTTTTCCTTACTTAATTTTTGGGAGCGGTCGGATTCATTCTTAGTATTCTCGTTTGTGAGAGCAGTCGAGTTTATTTCAGATATTCTTATTTTAAAAATCCTCTCCGGCTAATCGTTGAGAGGACGTGGGTGTTGCCTTGGAGGAGGTCTGAGTGCTCTTGTTATTATTGTTGTTGTTAAGGCAGCGAGCTGGCAGAATCGTTAGTACGCCGGACAAAATTCTTAGTGATATTTCGTCCGTCTTTACGGTCTGAGTTCAAATTCCATCCGGTACGACTTTTCCTTGCATCCTTTCGAGATCAATAAATTAAGTACTAGTGAAACAATGGGGTCAATTTAATTGACTAATACCCTCTCCTAAAATTTCAGGAATTCTGTCTTCAGTAGAAAGGACTATTAACATTATTGTTGTTGTTAGTGGTGTTATTATTTTTGATTGGTCTCGACGAGGACGTTCTGCCCATGACCATCAAACACCCGCCCTCCCGTCCAGACGCTATTTGCGTTCCTCGTGAATAGAATTAAATTAGTAATTGCAAGATAAACACGTTACAGAGCGGGATTTCTTGAAGGTCACGTTCCAGGAAGATAGAATTAAGGGTACCGCTGAGTGTGGATGATAGAATAAGGCGATATGAGAAACAGAAATCAGAGTCAGAAACGTTTGAATAGACGAGGTACATGGGTATCCAACCCTGGGTTACAAAGGACATTGAAATGCTAGAGATAGTGAGATGTGGAAGGGGAGTACATCTATGGGGCAGGGCCTGGGTGCACTGGTGATCTAGCTCCTGGAAATCGATCGGATAGTCTGTTTTGGTCTGTAATTCAATGTAGGTATCATTTGAACTTTAGAGACAGTTAGTTGTTGAAGGGGATTAAGTGTTTTCTGATACTGATCCCCACTCAGGCCAAAATATGTGATGCCATATTTGCAAAGTAGAATACATCAGAGACATATAACCAAACTTACACAAATATAAACATACTTATACACATATCTACATACACAAAATATATTCACAAATACTCCTATAAACCCTACATTTCTTTCATGAAGATGTAGTTACACTTTAAAGCATACAAAAATTTGCATATAGTTACATGTTTACAATAAGACACATACACACGCACACAAACACACATTTACAGTTCATACATTCAATCTGTAACACATATGCCATATAGATTATCACAGTGATGTCTGTATCTGCGCTAATGCACAGTAGCTGCACAATTATACCCTGGTGGTTACACACATACCGGCGTTTGGTGACATACATAACATTCGTGTTCAAAAACCTAGCCAAAGAACGACGTTGACATGCATACACTTTTCATACATATATACATACGTACGTACGTACGTATGTATGTATGTATGTATGTATGTATGTATGTATGTATGTATGTATGTATGTATGTATGTATGTATATGTATGTATGTATATGTATGTATGTATGTATGTATGTATGTATGTATGTATGTATGTGTGTATTGTATGTATGTGTGTGTATGTATGCATGTATGCATTGATAGATATACGCATATGATTATATATATATTATATATATATATATATATATTATATATATATATATATATATATATTTATATATGTAATACCAAAATATGTAATGCCATATTTGCAAAGTTGAATATATCAGATAAACATATATCTGTGTGTGTGTTAGTGCTTGTGTCAGTGTTTACGGCCCCGTTCGGCAAAAGAAGACCGAGAGAATAAGTACAAGTCTTAAAAAACAAGTCGATCTCTTCGACTAATACACTTCAAGGCGGTGCTCCAGATTGGCCGCAGTAAAATGTCTGAAGCAAAAGAATAAATGGAGATATATATATGTACATAGTTATAATATGCATATATGTATGTGGAAATAATTGTATATGCATAGGTATATGTCCATAACTATCTATCTATCTATCTATCTATCTATCTATCTATCTATCTATCTATCTATCTATCTATCTATCTATCTATCTATCTATCCATCTATCTATCTATCTATCTATCTATCTATCTATCTATCTATCTATCTATCTATCTGTCTGTCTGTCTGTCTGTCTGTCTGTCTGTCTGTCTATCTATCTGTCTATCTGTCTATTTATCTGTCTATCTATCTATCTATCTATCTATCTATCTGTCTGTCTATCTATCTATCTATCTGTCTGTCTATCTGTCTATCTATCTATCTATCTATCTATCTGGCAGCAAAACGGGAGCATTCCTGGTTTTGTGAGCCGAGGAGCCGTAACACTGCTGAAGAAAGATCTAAACAAGGAAATGTAATAGATAACTTTAGGCCCATCACTCTGCTTAATGCAGACTTGAAAATTTTGGCCAAGGTGCTAGCCAAGAGGTTGGCGCTTGTCATCGAGAAACTGGTCGACAAGGCGCAAACATGCGCCGTGCCAGGCCGGACCATCCATGAAAACCTCCATCTGATGCGCTACATCATAGACAGGGTAGTTAACGAACCTGGCATGGGTGGGGCCCTGATCAACTTGGATCAATCAAAAGCCTTTGATAGGGTAGGACCATCGATACTTGGAGGCAGTCCTGAGAGCGGCTGGTTTCGGTCCCGTCTTCCGCGGCTGGATAGCTGCCTTGTACAGAGGCATCCGTTCGGTAATTCGCGTAAATGGACATCTATCGAGACCTTTCGACATTGCACGTTCGGTCCGTCAGGGATGCCCCCTCTCGGCGCTTCTATACGTATTGACTCTTGAGCCACTACTGCGGCGGAAGCTGGCGACTCTAAGGGGCATCCCGCGAGAATTGGGATGCGGGACGAGCGTGTCTGCATACGCGGACGACGTCACCGTCATAGTGTCTAGCCACGAGCACATCGAGCTGGTCGGCGAGACACTGAAAAACTACGAAGCGGTGACAGGAGCGAAAATCAACCGGAAAAGTCAGTGGGCTTGCGACTAGGCACCTGGAAGAAGCAAGCCCATGCCGTCCACCAGCGCCTCCGTCGTGGGACGCTGGACCGACGGCCCGGTTGAGTTGCTCGGGGTCTGGTTGGTCCGGACTCCAAGTGGAGAAGAACTGGAACGAGATAACGAGTAGGGTGGTCACTCTCGCCCGGCAATGGGCCGAGAGGAAACTGTCCCTAAAAGGTCGAGCGGAGGTGACGAACACGTAAATCGCGTCCGTCATCTACTACCGCCTGACCGTCGTACCTTGTCCCGACCCTACCATCACCAAACTACAACGCATCCT
>NC_042997.1:99212442-99214942 GCF_006345805.1 Octopus sinensis | reverse complement strand
GGTTAAACATAGAGGGGAGAAACAAGGATAGACAAAGGGATTAAGTCGATTACATCGACCCCAGTGCGAAACTGGTAATTTATTTATCGACCCCGAAAGGATGAAAGGCAAAGTCAACCTCGGCGGAATTTGAGCTCAGAACGTAACTACAGACGAAATACCTATTTCTTTACTACCCACAAGGGGCTAAACACAGAGAGGACAAACAAGGACAGACAAACGGATTAAGTCGATTAGATCGACCTCAGTGCGTAAATGGTACTTAATTTATCGACCCCCGAGTGGATGAAAGGCAAAGTCAACCTCGGCGGAATTTGAACTCACAACGTAACGGCAGACGAAATACCTATTTCTTTACTATCTACAAGGGGCTAAACACAGAGAGGACAAACAATGACAGACAAACGGATTAAGTCGATTACACCGACCCCAGTGCGTAACTGGTACTTAATTTATCGACCCCGAAAGGATGAAAGGCAAAGTCGACCTAGGCGGAATTTGAACTCAGAACGTAACGACAGACGAAATACCTATTTCTTTACTACACACAAGGGGCTAAACACAGACAAACAAGGACAAACAAACGGATTAAGTCGATTAGATCGACCTCAGTGCGTAACTGGTACTTAATTTATCGACCCCGAAAGGATGAAAGGCAAAGTCAACCTCGGCGGAATTTGAACTCACAACGTAACGACAGACGAAATACCTATTTCTTTACTATCTACAAGGGGCTAAACACAGAGAGGACAAACAATGACAGACAAACGGATTAAGCCGATTACACCGACCCCAGTGCGTAACTGGTACTTAATTTATCCACCCCGAAAGGATGAAAGACAAAGTCGACCTCGGCGGAATTTGAACTCAGAACGTAACGGTAGACGAAATACGGCTACGCATTTCGCCCGGCGTGCTAACGTTTCTGCCAACTCGCCGCTTCTTTTTGTATAACTATATATATACAAATACACATACGCGCCCGCGCAAACACACACACACACACACACACACACACACGCGCGTATGTATATAAAACAGCAAGCCAAAAAGTTTCCAGCCGTCTTTTCACTCTCTATTGTCTTTTTAGAATTCTTTCTTTCTTTTGTTATTTCCTCCGAATGTCAAAGTGACTAAAGAAATATTTATGTCTATTGTCTTCATAAACATTATTTCTGACACTATTTTCTGTCACTTTTTGTTCTCATGTCATCATTATCATCATTATCATCATCATCACCATCATCACAACTACCACCGTTACCATCATCACCAGCATTACCACCATTATCACCAGCAACAGCAGCCGAACCGCCACAACCACCATACCACCACCAGCACCACCAGCACCAGCACCAGCACCACCAGCACCAGCACCACCAGCACCACCACCAGCATCGCCAACACCACCACCACCACCGCCGCCACTTCTTCCCCTACTCCCTCTCCTCCTATTATTATTATTATTATTATTATTATTATTATTATTATTATTATTATTATTGTTATTGTTATTATTATTATTATTATTATTATTATTATTATATTATTATAATCATTATTGTTATTGTTAAGGCGGCGACCTGCCGTTACGTTCTGAGTTCAAATTCCGCCGAGGTCGACTTTACCTTTCATCCTTCAGGATCGATTAAATATGTACCAGTTACGCACTGGGGTCGATATAATCGACTTAATCCGTTTGTCTGTCCTTGTTTGTCCTCTCTGTGTTTAGCTCCTTGTGGGTAGTAAAGAAATAGAAATAGGTATCTCTTCTGTCTTTACATTCTGAGTTCAAATTTTGCCGAGATCAACTTTGCCTTTCATCCTTTCGGGGTCAATTAAATAAGTACCAGTTATGCACTGGGGTCGATATAATCGACATAATCCGTTTGTCTGTCCTTGTTTGTCCTCTCTGTGTTTAGCCCCTTGTGGGTAGTAAAGAAATAGGTATTTCGCCCGTCGCTACATTCTGAGTTCAAATTCTGCCGAGATTGACTTCACCTTTCATCCTTGCGGGGTCGATAAATTAAGTACCAGTGAAACACTGGGGACAATTTAATCAACAAATCTCCTCCTCACAAAATTCAGGCATTGTACCTTTAGTGGAAAAGATTACCATTATTAATAAGTCGGTGAGTTGCCTGTATCGTTAGTACGCCGGACAAAATGCTTAGCGGCATTTCGTCCGTCTTTACGTTGGGAGTACAAATTCCGCCGAGTTTGACTTTGCCTTTCATCCTTTCGGGGTCAATGAATTAAGTACCAGTTGACTACTGAGGTCGATGTAATCGACTACTCCCTTCTCCCAAATTTCAGGTCTTGTGCCTGTAGTAGAAAGGATTCTCTTCTTCTTCTTCTTCTTCTTCTTCTTCTTCTTCTTCTTCTTCTCTCTTCTTCTTCTTATTCTTCTTCTTCTTCTTCTTCTTCTTCTCTTCTTCTTCTCTTCTCTTCTTCTTCTTCTCTTCTCTTCTTCTTCTTCTTCTCTTTCTTCTCTTCTTCT
>NC_042997.1:99179348-99212342 GCF_006345805.1 Octopus sinensis | reverse complement strand
CAATTTCGTTTGAATTTGTATGTATTTGTGTGTGGGTTGGGTGAGGGTGGCAAATGATTAAATAAAGAAAAAGAAACAAGTAAGAAAAGAAAAGCTAAAGGATAGGTCTAAAGAGCCAGCGGTTTATTGATTTCGGTATATATAAAAAAATTCAGGTATTTATGGGACGAGGAACAAACGAATTCTGGTTGGTTGTTTCGATGACAAGTCTGTCTAGAAACGTCCAGCTGTTTATTAATTTTAAAAGATGATTGGGTTTGATCTGGGATAGTCATTAAATAGCTGACTGGTTGCGGGATATGTGATTTTTTAATTCTCTGAATTTGAATGTATGTTGCATGTATCTGTGTTTGTTTGTTGTCTGTGAGTGTTTTTGTGTCTGTAAGTCTGTCTGTGTTTGTACGTGTGTGGCGATGGTTTTAAATTTCTTTCAGTAATTTGTTTTACTAACTCCAGTAACAATAACCTCATTATTATAAGTTTCAAAACGGACTTCACAACCAAAGAGAGCACCTTCAACAGTCGTGGCGAAATTAATAAACAGCTGAACGTTTCTGTTCAGACTTGTCATCAAAACAACCAACTTGAATTCCTTTTTCCTTGTCCCATTTTCTCGTAATCACCTGAGATTTTTTATATATACTAAAATCAATAAACGGCTGGCTCTTTTTAGGCAATCCTCCAAATAGATTGTTTTCTCGCTCTTTTCTTTTTTCTTTGTTTAAGCATTCACCACCCACCACACAAATACATACAGATTGAAACCAACAAATAGGTGGTTAGACAACGAAATATTCCCAAATATTTTTTATCCAACCCCCAGAGCCAAGAACACAATTTACTAAAAATACTTGAATTCATGACATTTTTAAGGAGCTGATTCCCGACTCCCGGACCATATCTCTGCTCACCGCAGTCGGGGCGGAGATGGATATCTGCAAGTGCGATCCTCGTGAGTAGGAGTGGGTGTTCCAGCACCTCTCCCCCACCATCCTCTGCATCAACGCCTTTTCCATTTTGTCTGCTGGAACCATAAGGCGGTTTGAATTACAAATAAATGAATGTAAGAATTTCGTAGCTTCCTACACGGACAATAAACCTATACCATCGAAGATAACTAAACCAAGAGTTGTTGACAACGTATGACATTGACACAAATTTAGCTCTCTTGAATGCTACTCTGGGATCTGTTAATCCTCTGTCCACTGAAAAAGAGTATAGTTTCTTCAATTGTGCGGTAAGGAACTTGCTTCCCAAACACATGGTTCCAGGGTCAGCCCTACTGCGTGGCACATTGGGAAAATGTCTTCTACTATAGTCTCGGTGTGACCAAAGCCTTATGAATTGGTTTCGTTGACAGAAACTGAAAGAAGCCCGTTGTATATATATATATATATATATATACATATATGTGTATGTGTGTGTGTTTATGTGAGTATGTCTGTGTATCTACGGTTGTTCCCCCACCATCGCTTGACAACCTGTGTTGGTGTGTTCACGTCCCCTTAATTTAGCGCGTCGGCAAGAGAGACCGATAGAATAAGTACTAGACTTACAAAGAATAAGTCCTGGTGTCAATTTCTTCGACTAAAAAAAACCTTTAAGACGGTGCCCCATTATGGCCGCAATCAAATGATTGAAACAAGTAAAAAAAATAATAGGATAAAAGAACATAATGCAAAAATTTTTACTGAGCCCAGAAGTGGTTAGAGACAGGTCACTCCCAGATATTCATTATTCAATCCCAAGAACCAAGCGAATACATTACTGACATTTTTCAACAAACAGCTGACATCCCTCACACATATGAATATACAAAGCAAATATTCTCATTGAGTCCACCATCGTTGATAGTTTTCCCCTCAACTGGTAAGAGATGCTTTAACAATAATAATTAATGAATTCAAATTTTGGTACACGGGACCAGCAATTTTGGTGCATAGGACTAGCAATTTCGAGGGGATGGGGGAAATCAATTATATCGACCCCAGTAATTGATTAGTACTTATTTTATCGATCCTTGGCGGAATCTGAACTCAGAACGTAAAGTGGACGAAATGCCGGCGTGCTCACATTTCCTCCTGTTCGTCACCATTTTAGAGATAATAATTAATAAATAAATCATATCTCTCAAGCTTCTGACTACATTAATACATATTCTGTCTACCATTATGAGCGATATGTCTGGAAACTTATAGACGAAGGGACCAACTTGAACATCAAATGGAAAATTCTCCCCAAATCCAAACTCTATAATGACGGGTCTAAAAAATGTTCAGTGCGTTCTCTTCAAGAAGTATATCTATTAGAAAACTTGAGAACCTCTGACGAATGCATAATTCGAATAACGGGATTTTTTCATATGTCCACACTTCAAGAAATACATATTATCGGAAATTAAAAGTAGACTACCGGACACTTAGTAAACCATTCACATCTGATTTACGTTTACTTGACATCGAATTATTGTAATGTCGGTTTTGTCCATTGTGTTTTTCTTTTTGTCTTCTTCATTACAAGCGTCTCTTTTGTAAACGTTTACTGCTCAAAAACAACTGACAAACGGTCTTTTCCTTTTAATAAATAGTGGAATAAATTATTTCGACCAGGAAACTCTAGATACCTGTAATTGCAAGATTAATTCTTTTTCAGTTTTAAGATTATCTTTAGTCTTATAGCTGATCGGGTGTTTTCTACTTGATGAAGCATTGCCACATAATATATAATATATATAGTTATCAGTAATTATATAGGGTGAAATTAATTAATTTGGAATAATCATTAATTTCACCAAGTAGATTTCGGCATGTAAAAGCCCCATTCGAGGAAAGGTTAAGTAATACTAAGTAATTAAGGGTTTGCAACGATTTGCCTCACCCCACACCGAATTTAGAAATAGATTTCTAAATTCGGTGTGTGGTGAGGCAAATCGTTGCTAAACCCTTAATTACTTAGTATATATTATATATATATATATATATTATATATATATATATATATAATATATATATATATATATATATATATATATGTATATATATATGTTATATATATATATGTATATATATAATATATATATATATTATATATATATATATATATGTATATGTAATATATATATATATATATGTATATGTATAATATATAGATATATATATATATATATATATATAATATACATGCATATACATACATATGTGGGGCGTGTGTATGTATATTTTTATGTGAACATGTCCTTTGTGTTTGTATTAAGATTGTTTTAAGATTACTTTAGTCTTATAGCTGATCGGGTGTTTTCTACTTGATGACAGCATGCCACATAATATATATATATATATATATATATTATATATATATATATATGGATATGTATATATATTTGTATATATATATATATATATATATATATATATGATATATCATGCTATACATACATATGTGGGTGCGTGTGTATGTATATTTTTATGTGAACATGTCTTTGTGTTTGTATGTGTTCTCCCACCATCGCTTGAAAATCGATGTTAGTGTGTTTGCGTCCCCGTAACTTAGTGGTTCGGCAATAGAGACATTTTTCACCAAACACCTGACATCCCTCACACATATAATATACAAAGCAAAAATTCTTATTGAGTCCACCATCGTTGATAGTTTTCCCCTCAACTGGGAAGAAAGGCTTTAGCAATAATAATTAATCGATTCAAATTTTAGCACAAAGACCAGCTCGTCACTGTTTTAGAGGTAATAATTACTAAATAAATTGTATCTCTCAAGCACCTGACTACATATAGTCTGTCAACCACTACGAGCAATATATCTGGGAACTTAAAGACGAAGCAACCAGTTTCGACGTCAAATGGAAAATATTCTCTAAATCCAGATCCTACATTAACGGATCTAAAAAATGTTCTGTGTGTTCTCTTCAAAAATTGTATCTATCAAAATTTCGAGCAACGAGATTTTTTTCTCTATGTTCGCATTTCAAGAAATACATCTTGTCGGAATTTAAAAGTAGAATACCGGACACTTATTAAACCATGAACATCTGTTTTACAGATACTTGACATCAAATTATTGTCATGTTGGTTTTTTTCCATTGTGTTTTTCTTCTTATCTTCTTCATTACAAGTGCCTCTTCTTCAAATGTTTACTTCTCAAAAATCAACTCACAAGTGGTCTTCTTTTCAGCTTAATAGATTATTATTTCGACCAGGAATCTCTAGGTAACTGTAGTTACAAGATTTGTGTTTGTTTTATATGTTAAAATTATTTTTACGCTTGTAGCTGATCAAATGCTTTTCCACGTGTTCAAGCATTACCTCAGAATCTCATAATATATGTATGTATATATATATCACGTCACGTGATCCCGTGACCGACCAGGCCAACAGAAGAAAGAGTGAGAGAAAGAGTGGTGAAAGAGCCTCGTGGAGCTTTAAGGTGTTTTCGTTCAATAAACACACACAACGCCCGGTCTGGGAATCGAAACCGCGGTCCTATGACCGCGAGTCCGCTGCCCTAACCACTGGGTCATTGCGCCTCCATGTATATATATATATATATATATCAGATATACAGAAAACAAAAGACGAAGGCAGGTGTAGGAACAACAAGGTGGTGTATTAGTTTAACGCTCGGGAAGAATGGAAAAAGTCTTTCACGTTTCGAGTCCACGCTCTTCGACAGAAAGGATTAATAGGAAGAAAGCTGATAGAGAATGAAACGAGAACAGAGAGATAAGGGAAAATAAACCGTGAGAGAAAATGTGTGCAGTGTACATGTCCAACATGACAAGTTGGCTGGAAAAAAGAGACTGAATTAAAGGGAGATAATAATAATAATAACGATAAAGGTGATCCCAACGAACTAAAGTGCACAAGTGCATGTGAGAGTGGTGTGTGTGAGTGTACATGTGTGAATAGGGGCGAGTATATGAGTACGTATGTGTGAGCGAGTGTTTGTTTGCGCGTGCGTACGGACGTGTGTATATTTGTGAAACCAACGTGTGTGTAGCAGTTGATGTGTGCTTGTCCAGGTGGTGTATGTATCTGTGTGCTTCTGTGACGAAATAATATGTATATGTATAGTGTATGTTTGTGAGCGAAAGTTCATATAATATATATATATATATATATATAATATATATTATAGATATATATATTATGTGTGTGTGTGTATGTGTGTGTGTGTGTGTGTGTGTGTGTGTAAAAAATTGGAATGACTATGAAAATAAACAATTATGTTATGAGCTTTATTAGCTTATATCTGCATCTGCAATCATAGTTAAGTGCTATAGCTTCCCCAGAACGTCTAATATAAAGTGCACTTCATGTTTGAAGCTCCGATGAGGCTATAGGGTGATACACGAGCATTCAACTACGAGTGCATTGCTAAATACTTACAGCTTCAACTACATAAGTTGAAATCTAATTTTACTTGTATGTATACCATTCCATATGCATATATATATATATATATGTGTGTTTGTTACGTAATGTAAATCCGTAAACCGTTAATCTATAATTCTTAACAAAGAGTATATTCCTATAATAAATATTATACTTAACCCCCATAAAGTACCGTATGGAGGAACCAAAATAAAATAATAAACCTGTACTATCATACAGAAGCAAAACAAATATGTTTTCTTCTCTCGTTAATGTCACTGCTCATTGTTATTGTTATAAGCAGCAGCGATATTAAAGAGAGAACGAAAACATATTTTACTTGGAATCATACCAACGTAATGCATATGTGTACCCATGTACATGTGCTCACAGACATACATTCCTACATTCTTATATGCATACATAATTCATATCTATATATATATAATATATATATATATATAGATAGATAAATAGATACATACATACATTCATATAAATATATATATATATATATATATATATATATATATTATATATATATATATATATATATATATATATATATATATTATAGATAGATAGATAGAAAAATAGATACATACATACATAATATCTACATGTATATATGTATATATATATATATATTTATACATAACCACATATATATATATATATTTATAGACACACGGATAAAAAACATATATATACTTATATATATATATATAATTACCTATATGCATGCGTGTTTATCTATATATTTATCTATCTATCTATCTATCTTTTCGTATATATATGTATGTATGTATGTATGTATGTATATATATATATGTATGTACATGTATATGCATACACATATAAATGCGTATGTGCATGTATTGTGTTTGCATGTGTCTATGTAGTGCAATACTATTGAACTAAAAAAATGAGTAATAACGATCGCATTGTTGAATAAATAAATTCCTTCAATAATACTGTGCTGTCGATATGATACCAATGGTTTCACGTTAAATTATACTGGTAGCAGACTTATTATATCAGCCTCAGTGATCCAAAATTTCGCGCATATACAGATATTTATAAATATATATAAATATATATACACACACACATACATACATACATAATACATACACACACCACACACACACACACACACACCACACACACACACACATATATATATACATATATATATATATACACGAATGCTTACATGAAAATATACGCATGTGAAAAATTAACCTTCCTCATGGAAGAAAATTGAAATCACTTGGTGGTCCCCTACAACATTCAAGTGTGTTCTCGGGCTCACACGAGAGCACCTCTGACATATCTGGAATGTGATGCATCTATACGCACAAATAATTTTGGTCATACGCAATCCAGAATTTCTGACTGATAAGCCAATACTGTGAAGAGCACAATAATACACGTTGTTTCTTCCTTGTGCTTCTGTACCCACCCCACAGTCCTCCGTTCATCTGAAACCACAAGTTCTTAGCTTCTCCTCCGGGTTCATGCGGTGTCCGCACTCCTTTCGTCTTATTCGATCTATTGTGTCTTACCCGCAACTTCCGTACTAGATATTATAAACAGTCACAGAACCGCAAACTCCTGCAATTCCCGCACCACGATCATGTCTCTTGCGAAAGTCAACCGAGGAGGTTTTAAAAGCGAATGTTTATGATTCAATATCAGAAACCTAGAAGAGCTTGCAAAGGTCATTGTTGCTACCCTCCTCTTCTGATTAACTACCTACAAAAAAGGATAAAATTTACTACACATATAATATATAGATTGGGTTGTATGTATCTGTGCATAAATGTATATGCATATATATATATCAGAGAATCAATAAATCAGTAAGTCGACCAATCAATTAATAAACCTATCATTAGTCTCTATCTCTCTCTCTCTCTCTCCCCCTCTCTCTCCCTCTCTCTCTCTCTCTCTCTCTATATATATATATATATATATATATAATATATGTATATATATATATATATGTATATATATCGTAATCTATTTACTTGTACACACGAACGTCATCCCCACCCACAGGTATAAATCTATATATTTATCTATTTATCTGTTAGCTATACATGTAGCTATATCTGTATCATGTATTGAGATATTCGTATATATATATATTAGCATGTATAGATACATATCAGTACATTTATCCATTCCTGAATGTAGTTTTTTTTCATTTATCTATACTTATATATGTAAGTTCGGCGAGTATGTATATTTGTGCATGAATATATATGGGTGAAGTCATATATATAAGCATAAAGTTAAAGGAGCGTTTAATGTGTATGAAGTTAACCTATAATTTCGCAATATTTCGGCGTAACCATTGAAAGTGAAACGCAACTATGAATGAAAGAAAACAATCTTTTCGTCTGATTCAATTAGGAAGTTAAACTATCTCTCATATTCATATGTTGGTCTTTCTTTATTTGTATGTCCATCCCATATATGTACCGTAGTAATCTCTGTACATTTTTGTTTGTCTATTTATCGATCTGAGAGTGTGTGTGAATAAAATATATCATTATACTATTGCCCATACATTTGAGTAATGGAAAATGTACTTAAAGCCCTCACCGCGCACACGCACACACACACATATATATATATATGTGCATATATATATATATATATATATATATATATATATCCGCCCAGTCGAAATCGACTCTCGGTTACTCCATGGATCAGTGTCCTCCTGTCAGTTCTATCCTGGGCCGCTTCTTTCAGATTGATTATGTCTATTCCGGTATCACTCTTGATGGTGTCAAGCCAGCGGGTTCTTGGTCAGCCTCTTCCTCTCTTGCCACTGACCATTCCCAGCATGATGTCTCTCTCCAGGGATTTATATATATATATATATATATATATATTAATATAAAATAGTGTACATTGAAACATAAGAGAAAACTACCCTTTAACAAGTAATTTTTACACGCTAGAAGAAGCAGCCAAAACGACCACGACCACATTTAATAGCAATTTTCGAAGGAAATGAAAAATGAAAACTTTTACCTTGTTAATTTTTGCTGTTATACCTAGGTTTCAAATTCCTTTAGCAAATAAGATAATTTGCTAGGCGAATTCTCATCAGTAACCGGCCTTAACAAGGTAGGTGATGTAGTGGTTAGGTTGTTGCTCTCATAATCGTAAGGTTGTGGTTTCGATTCCTCGTCCGAGCGACGCGTTGCGTTCTTGAGCAAAATATTGCATTTCACGTTGCTTCAGTCTAGTGAGGGGATGGCGAATATATACGCCACAGAATCTGGGAAACCGGTCTGATGAGCCTATGATTAGCGAAGGACGTTTGTTTCTTGTTTTCTTTTGTATTTGAATCAAAACAACACCGGTTGTTACGTAATGAGTGACAAAGGCTATGACAGCTTTCACACGTTTTTTGTCTATCAGATTTACTCACAAGATATTTCTCTGCCTGGCGATATAACAGAAGAAACTAATACACACAACCCACAGTGTAACTGAACCTGAAAGCTTATGCTTGGGATGCGAATTTCGTAACCACATAGCTATTCTTAAAATATGATATTATATATATATATAAATAGATACATATGATGATATAGAAAATTCACACACTCCTGAACACAAACCCCTATATATATGCATACACAAATATACATACATATATTTGTGTGTATCTGTGTGTGCATATGTGCGCATACATACACACACACACACACATATGTATGTATGTATGCATTCTTACACACTTACATCTTATCTACACACATGAATACACATATATTATGTATGTATTTATTTTCCTGGGAGACAATTTATAAGCCAATATATTTATGTTGATGCAATTAATTCTCCATAATCCATTTATGCTGAAAGAATCTCAATCTGAACAGACCCCATGGGATATATATATATACCACGGCTAAGACAAGCTGTATATTTATCACGTTGGTCGTTTATTATTATTATTATTATTATTATTATTATTATTATTATTATTATTATTATTATTATTATTATTATATTATTATTATTATTATTATTACTATTGTCGTATTGTAGTACGTCAATCAGGATTGTTTGTATTCATATATGTACAGATGGATGACTACCCATATGTATGCACGAATTTATAAGTGCTCTTATATATATACATACATACATATACAATCTGTTGATTTCTCTAACCAATGACAATGTTTTCTATTTCACATCGGTGTCCATTCATGCTCTCGTAGTCTACACTTCTAGAAAACTACAAATTGCCCCACCGCACCACACTACCCATAACTCTTTGTTTTGTTCAATGTGTCGTTTCCTACTTTAATATGTGATTTGAGGGAAAATTAGTTGCCAATCCTAGAAAGTCGAAACACCGTACCGAAGGCATCAGTTGGGGGAAAGGCTGTTCAATGTTAATTGTGACGCAGTCCAGTGCTGCTGGTAGTAATAACGTAGCTAAAGTTATGGTTGAAGTAACAATGACACAGCTAAGCAATTATTGTAATGACAAAGCTTAATAGTTCTAATATCATTATCCAGTTCAGTGTTAGATGCACTTATATTTCTATGTGATAGCTACAATGACAAATCCCTGTGTTGCTTGTTATGTAACAGTGAAGTCATTAATATGATGTAATATGGACTATCTTCTTCTAGAGGTAAGACTGGGTATGCGTAGGGCCAACACTCTTTACTAGAAAAAAATTAAATTTACAGAAGCATCGACGACAATTCAAAACCTTGGAAAGTAATATACTCCCTCAGAGAACTATATGACGCCGTGTAGCAAAATCCGAAAGGAGGGTGCAAGGAAGAGGAGAAAAGTCGTCGATCGATAACTTGTGCCCCATAGGGTGCAATGTAAGTGAGTAAGTCATCAGTAGCAACCATAACCCTGTGATGATTTTTTAAAAAAAGGACCAGTGATACTTTTAATGACAGCCTTTATAAATTCAGTGTGGCTTTATAGTGATATACATCTATAGGGTTCGTAATGATATGACTATGCTGTGATTACAATGACAACCCCAATGAACGTTGCAATAAATCAGTTTGGTAGTGATTACAAATAAACAGCTCAGTTGAGGTTCAAATGACACAGCTTAATGATGGTTGCTTTGAATACTTCAGAAGTCGCTAATTATGGCACAATCAGATGTGGTGGTAATGAAAGCATCTCAGCACTAGCAAATGTTGCAAATGATACAGCATAGCAGTAGTAATGACACCAACTCATTTGTAGTCAGAATGACACAAATCAGTGTTAGTTGTAATGAGGCCGCAATAAGGTGCTTGTAAATGAGATTTCAATGGTGATTCTAATATGAAATAGCTGTAAGATTGTAGTAATCAATGATTATTGTAATGATAGAATTCAAGAGTTACTGACCTAACACCGCAGTAGTTACTGAGTAGTGATTGTACAAAAACAACTCAGCTGCTTGTCTTGTTGCAGCTCCGTGGGGGTTAAAATCATAAAGGGTTCAAAGAATAAGTATAAACGATTATAAATTATTCGGGACAACCACATACATTTACATTGAAGAAATAAACGGACAGAACAAAGTCAAAATATAAGGTGTAAAGTTATGGGAAATAACTCCTAAAGTACTGAATACATACTCACAGGTATATGCACAGGTAAGGCACACAGAGCTGTGCTCGGTAGTGAAGTGAAAGCACGCTATAAAAATAAAACTACTGAATAATAATAATAATAATAATAATAATAATAATAATAATAATAATAATAATAATAATGATAATAATAATAATAATAATAATAAAATAATTAATTATTATTATTATTATTATTATTATTATTATTATTATTATTATTATTAAGGCAGTGAACTAGCACAATCCTTAGCATTGTCAGGCGAAAATATATTATATATAATATATATATATATATATATATATATATATATATATATACGAGCAAAACACCCCCGTCCAATAGACGGTGCTGAGTTGTAAAATATTTAAACCAAATTTTCTCAAAACTTGTCCGACCGTCCCATAGGCCTCTCCTTTGAGAAACACTGATTTAATCTAAATTTAAGACACCAAACAGGCCGGTTTTTTTTGCGCAAACTGCACGTGCATTTTTCTCGATCGCGAGAGCTGATCTACTTGCGCGTACAAATGCACGTTCGCACGGCTTTATCGTTCGGATTATCATCTGGAATCGATTTTTGTAATTTTTTAAAGACTTATACACGCCCTGATATCGTCAGTATCATATTTGAGCGCAATCGGATGGAAGATGCCCGAGATCCTACAAGACACACACACACAGACAGAACAACGGATTTTATATAAGATATATATATAATATATATATATATATATATATATATATATATATATATATATATATACATAGATTTGTGTATGTATAGTTATGTACATATATATATAATTATTATATACATACATACATACATACACACCGCACACACATATATATATATCTGCATATATGGACCCGTACACATATACATACTTCACTAAACATAATTAGTATAGAACAATGACATTCATAATTTTCGTTTCAGTTCACCTGCCATAACGTGTTTGATTAAGCGTTTTAAAGAAATTAAAACTCCCACTTCACAAACGAATCTGAAATGGATGCTCTTCACTCAAAGACGACGCAAAAATTCATTTTGTCCTAATATAAATCATTGAAAAACGCTACAAAATGACAATCTATTGTGGCATCAAACACCTCAATCAATTTCACTTGTTACAGGGATTCAATAATAAAGTGTTATATAATGCTTTGGTTATGCAAAAATCCACTAAAAAGAGATGCTTTAAAAATAAACAAGCAGGTTATTGAAGAAAAAAATTAAATTTTTCTGAACTCTCCTACAATGCTATTTATAATTTAGAATGTCATGTGAATGTGTTACACCACAAAGAGTCTTGATTGAACTTTCAGTATAAAGTAATATAATGTTGATAGATTCGTTTGTTCACTGTTTTATGCAACCAAATGAATTTATTTAAATAGAATCTCTCTTTTTCTCTGTATGCACGCAGGCGCTAACAAATTACACAGATATACACTTTTTTCTTTTACTTGTTTCAGTCATTTGACTGCGGCCATGCTGGAGCACCGCCTTTAATCGAGCAACTCGAGCCCGGCACTTATTCTTTGTAAGCCCAGTACTTATTCTATCGGTCTGTTTTGCCGAACCGCTAAGTGACGGGGACATAAACACACCAGCATCGGTTGTCAGGCAATGCTAGGGGGACAAACACAGACACACAAACACACACACATGCATATATATACATATATACGACGGGCTTCTTTCAGTTTCCGTCTACCAAATCCACTTACAAGGCTTTGGTCGGCCCGAGGCTATAGTAGAAGACACTTGCCCAAGGTGCCACGTGGGACTGAACCCGGAACCATGAGGTTGGTAAACAAGCTACTTACCGCACATACATATATAAACACAAACACACAGAAACACACACACACACACACACCACACATACACACATTTTTTATCTTTTACTCGTTTCAGTCATGCTGAGGCAGCATCTTGAAAAGTTATAGTCAACCCCAGTACTACTTTTTCAAAGTCTGGTACTTACGCTGTTGTCCTTTTCCTTGAATCGATAAGTTGCGGTAACGTAAACAAACCGACACCGGTTGTCAAGTGATGTGTTCAGACATAAAAACAATGACACATATGCACACGCATACACACGTACACAAACACACACACACAC
The DNA here is from genome assembly GCF_006345805.1 of Octopus sinensis. Taxonomy (NCBI): domain Eukaryota; kingdom Metazoa; phylum Mollusca; class Cephalopoda; order Octopoda; family Octopodidae; genus Octopus; species Octopus sinensis. The sequence goes on along the minus strand of NC_042997.1, from coordinate 99,199,185 downwards.
ACACACGCACACACACACACACACACACACACACACACACACTCACACGCACGCACACATTCTGTAAGTTCCATCAACTAAATACACTAAAAAAAAAACTTTGGGCAGCCACCACTATTAGCAAAAGACACATGCCCAAGATGTCACACAATATGGCTAAACCATAGATCAGATGATTGGGGGGCAACTCTTTCAACCACACAGTCACGTTAGTGTTATACATACATACATATATGCATACATACATACGTAAGTATATATTAATACACAGCCACGCCTATATATGTGTATATATATATATGTGTGTGTATATATATATATATATATATAATAATATATATAATATATATATATTATATATATATATATATATATATATATGTATGTATGTATGTATATATATATATATACTTCGGTGCGAATGTTTTTTTTTATACGGCGCCGAGTTTATGATCCTGTAAATAATGGTAATTTTATATAAGCTTAAAGCTTATGGCGATCACCGTGCAATGACTAAGGAAAATAGTCTAATAAAGGGGCATATAGGCCCTCGACAGAAAAAAAGAAGGCTTTCCTATCTGCGTGAGAGTCGAACCCACATCTCTTTGTTAACGCGACTAAGTGTATTACTTTTATACCAGCGGATCAGTCCCCGCCCATTTCTGTCAAAGTTAAGAACTATAATAGTTCGTATTTTTTTTTTATGTAAACAAACTTTCTATATGCTTTCGGTGTGTATGGATTTTTTATACAGCGCCGAGTTTACAGTCCTGTAAATAACAATAATGGTATTTTTATATCCGCGAGGGATATAGAAAGCATATACAATTTGATCAGATTTGATCCCATAACATATATGAATTTGATAAGATTTGACCCGTAACATATATGAATTTGATCAGATAAAATGCTTAAATAGTCTTGACTACTAATTCTACCATGAAGGAAAACCTTTTTGATAGTCCGATAGATCTGTCATTTTAATGAATTTTAATTACCTTTTTCTGATGATATCTGAAAAAAAAACAGCAATTTTAGCAAAACATATTAAAACATATTAGTACTAATAATAAATTCAAAAAACATAAAAATTATCAAGCTTTTTAACGGTTTTATAGATATTTCAAAATTATGAGGCTATGATGCTAGGTGTTTCCATTATTTTGTCCAAATCCTGTATATATGTAACATACATACACGTACGCACAACCATAGTCTTCCGATTCTGTTAATTTTAGCGACTCACATGTAAGAAAGAAGTCTGATACTCATTTGCCGACCTCTGTCGAACACAGGCTCTTGACTGCTGCTATTGTAAAGACGGACTCACTTATACGTAAACAGACACACTTATACGTTGATATAAATGTCCTGGAGTATAGCTATTTTATCTGGATGAAACCTCAAATCCAATACTCTTGACATTTTGCGAGTGACAACGGTTTGACAGATGACAGCTATGGCGGAAGAAAACAACTGATGTGAATAAAAAATTAAGGAAACACATTATCCCATTGGCTAAACAACTTCTCGCATTACTAACGCGTGAAATACGGTGTCATTCATTAAAAACATCTAAACAACCAAGAAAGCAAATCTCAGATTACTATCAAAAGGTAAATGATCGGTATAAAAAAATATCAGATTGCCATAAAAAAGTAAAATAATCGTTAAAAATGACCGGTAATAGAAATAAATATCCTTAGAATAAAAAGACTGTGATATAAAATAAGACGAATAATAATAATACAATAGGGAGTAGTTGGCTAATAGTTTCGCTGGGGGAGGGGGGTAGCAGTGGGGAGGAATAATTGTGTTTAAGAAAGACATTATGTCGATTAGATAACTGAGAATTAAATTAATAAGCAAGTATTTAAGTAAATAGATTATCGATCAAAAAAATTGATAAGTAATTGATTACATAATTTCTAATTAAATAATTATATACTTGGCTAATAAACTGTAGAGGCACACGACTTAGTGGTGTGGTGTTGCTCTCATAACAGTAAGATTGTGTTTTCGATAGTTAGCAATACGTTGTTTTCTTGAACAAAACATTTTATTTCACGCTATTCTAATCCACTCAGCTATCAAAAATGAGTAATGCTATGACGGGCTGACGGACTGGGAGTAAATTTATATGCCACAGAACCCGTGAAACAGCCTTATGCTCATATGACTTGGGAAGGACCTTTTACTTCTTTGACAAATCAATTCAAAACTACTAAATAAATTAGAGTAGATATCAAAGAAACAGACAGTGGGAATAATTGCAATACAACGGAGATGGAGGTTAGTGAATAATCATAGAATAGGAGGATTACATGACACAAACTTAGATGATAAAACTTCAACTTAATTGTAATCAGATATTAATTTTTTCCCTGGCGAAGCCGTTGATACTCAAGTTATATGAATTGAATAATTAAAAGGACAAACACCTTCCCTATGTTAAGAGCACCAACATGCATAGAGCGGAAGCAATTGCTAAATCATATCTTGTTACATGCTTTATTAACTCAAGATGTTTTTGAGCTAATTGGATGTGTGTTTTTTCCACTAACATCCACACTCGCTTCTGTTTCGCACTAGTTATCGTCTGGACAAGAGTTCTGCAGATTAATGAGCTTATGGCTTCATTAATGAGTATATGACTACACGCGCACACACACACATACACACACACACACACACACACACAACAACAACAACAACAACCCACATGTGTATATAAAGGCTCGCAATCATGAAGTAGTGTGTTCAATTCCCGGACCGGGCTGTATGTGTTCCAGTTCATTCAGCAGCAGATATGGTGGCAAGCTGTATCGGTTTTGCATTTCCCTTGGATAATATCGGTGGCATGGAGAGGGAAAGCTGGTGTGCAAGGGCGACTGTTGGTCGTCCATTAAAACAATCTTGGTCGAACTTATGGCTTGGATGGGAATTTTCTAGGGTCATTCATGACCGAACTGGGTCTATATATATATATATATAGAATGGAACTGATATATCAATTGATATATCAGTTCCATTCTAGCAAAAACTGTCTGATGAACGGCAACGAGAAACTCAGAGTAACAGATTTTGTTATATATATATATAATATATATATATATATATATATTATATATATATATATATATATATATATATATATATATATATACATATACAGGATGTCCTTAAAGTTTCGTTACAATTTTAAAAAATATTACAAAGGCAGTTGATGAGATATTTTAGCCAGATTTGTTGTATTTTAATAATTGTTTATTAAAGTTTTGTGTTTCAGATACTCTGTTGATGGAAGGGAACTGATTTACTGAACCCCTATAAAATGAGGATGAAGCATTCTTCAAGCGAGTTTGTTTTAGTGACGAGGCGACTTTTCATGTTTCAGGGAAATTAAACAAACACATTGTGAGAATCTGGGGATCAGAACACCCCCATGTGACTAGGGTGCTTCAATGGGATAGTCCAAAAGTGAATGTGTGGTGTGGAATCATGTGCATCAAATAATTGGTCCATTTTTCGTCAACGATGCAACAATTACTGCAGATGTTTACCTCGAACATCTGACCGAATATGTGGCACCACAACTAATTGATTTACAGCCAGTCATCATACATTCGGGACGGCACATTCGTCAGTTCCTCAATCAAACATTTCCAGACCGATGGATTGGAAAGGATGGGCCAATTCCATGGACATCGCATTCGCCAGATATCACTCCCTTGGACTTTTTTTTATGGGGGTATGTAAAAGATATCGTGTATCAAACAAAGACACAGGACATTGCTGACTTGAAGCAAAGGATTCGTAATGCCATTGCCACCACTGATGTGGCTATCCTACAACGAACATGGCAAGAAATCGAGTACAGTCTTGATGTGCTTCGCGCAACTAATGGTGCTCATATTGAGGTCTATTAAATAACAGTTAAAAAAACTTTAATAAGCAGTTATTACAATAAAATAAATCTGGTTAAGATATCTTGTCAACTGCGTTTGTAATAAAATTTTAAAATTGTAAAGAGACTTTATGGACACCCTGTATATAGATATATATATATATATATATATATATATATATATATATATATATATATATATATATATATATATATATATATATATATATATATATATATATATATATATATAGTGTGTGTGTGTGTCTGTGTTCGTATTTTGATATACTGGCCACTGATGAAATAAAAAAAAATTATCCTTATATTAGAAGTATATATATGTATATAATATATATATGTATATATGTTTATATATGAAATGAGTTATATATATATACACTCTCATACATATATGCAATTTACAAAGTATCATTTGCGATAAACATTTTGTACATAAAGTTTTCAAAATTCTCAGAGTAGCATCACGCAATAAAGCTATCATCTTAATGAGTTATCTAGTAAAATATATCTCAAAAAGTTATGACTTATAATTTTGTTTTGCAATAAAGATAAGTAATAATATTTAATAGCATAGTACACATGGCTCTTAAATTTTAGTTTCATGTAAATTGCTATCGATAACACAATGATATTTATTATAATTCAAAGCACACTTGCTCTATTTTGTACAAGAAAGAAAGAAACGACGTTATGACCACAAGTTTGTAGCGAACATATTTCTTATGCAATTCCATAGAATAATGAAATGGTATTAACCTAAATTCAAACTTATCATACAGATTCGAAAGTAAAATATTGAACCATACTCTATAGTAGTGATAAAAATTACATCCAATAGCAGAGATCGCGCAGTATTAAAAACTTCATTTTAAATTATTTTATTTGAGTAAAATATTTTAAGTAGGTGACTTCTTTGTTATTTATTGCTAAAATTTTGAACAGCTATAGCTTTTTATCCTTTGATCATTAGAAATGAAACAGATCCTGTATTAATTCTTTACTTTTATTCTTGTGCTTTCGATTAAATTCAGTAGTCCTTCATCGAGAGAATGATCTAATAAGAGCATTCTAAAATTGGCAGGATTTCGAATAGTAGGCTTTCTACAGTAATGAATCTATTCGTCTCTATAGGTTCATTGTAATGATTCATTAAACTCTAGTTACTTATAAATGTTTCATTTCTCTTCGGACCATTCGTCTGCATTATAAAAATATCAAACTTTATCCTAAAACATAAAAAAATGTTATCTTCCACTTGAGTGGAATAATTTTATTCCTGTAGTCTGTTCTCTTTAATATCTGAAAACTTAATAAATGTGAAGTTTGCTTATTCATAATTCATAATCTCTATTCAGCGAGTTCAGTGGTTATATAAATCCGTCTTGAATTGGTTTTTGTAAACATTACTGACACACCTATGCTTTAGTAAACATAAATTAAATATTTTACAAGTACTTTGCTTTAATTTACTTATCCTGAAGGTCATTTATATAAGTATGAGGTGCCTTCGACCCTATAAATTTTAATGTTCTGAGAAAACGAGTAATAATAGTTCATGTAGATTTAAGAAAGCTATGCTAGATTTCATATAAAGGAACCAGTATACATCATAACACTCTATAAGCAATGTTGTATCACATTAACATCTTTTAACAGTAACGTCATATCAAAGTAATGATTTTTTAGTAATTATTTTATTATTTTATTATTATTATTATTATTAATATTATTATTATTAATATTATTATTATTATTACCATTATTATTCAGGTCACTGCCTGGAATCGAACTCGGAATCTTGGGATTAGTGGCTCGCGCTCTTAACATATTTTATGTTACTATAGTAGTAAATAAATGTAAAATATTTTCACATTAACCGTCACACCTTTCTTCCTTCTACCATTCTCTATCGCTCTCTTCCTCGTTCACTCTCATATATACATTTATATATATATATATACATATATATATATATATATATATATATATATATATATAATATATATATATATATATATATATATATATATATATTATATATATATGCATATAAGTATGTATATAAGTTAACATATAAACGTATTTACATCATGATAAATGGATGAATATTATAAGCATAGATAATGGATAGTCATAATGGCTAGAAACATTGAAACGGTGAGAGGTATAATAAATAACGCTTCCTATTAATGTGTAAGTCCATGTACATTACATGTATTAACATAGAATACATCTTATAAGACACTAAGCATCATATTGAACACTCATAGGTGTACATAAATAACATATGTATAAAACAGCAGTGTCTGTCTTGTTATGTGTTTGGACACGTTTATTGATTATAGCAAATATTCGTACACACTCAGATTCAGAAATTATATCTAGGCTTATGGATATAGATTAGTAATTGAGACTATTTTGATAATACATTATTTGAAAAACAAACTTATCTTCCTTCGAGGAACATGATTATATATTTTATAACCTCTTATCATATTTAGCAGATAAGAAATAATTGCCATAAGACTTCGCATATATATAAATCTATCAGATAATATGAGATAGATGTTTGTTAGAAGTTTAAGTTCTCAGTAATTCGTTATAAACTTATTGATTTCTAACTTTTCAGGAAAAAGAGTGTAGTCGATAGAATTAATTGAATTATCTGTTAATCTCTTAATGACATTTATCCTCTCGACCCCTAGAGGGATGAAAGGGAAATTCCTGCCCTACAGAATCTTAAACCAGAAAGTTACAGCATATAATTATAGGAATTTTTAAAGTGAAAATATATCTTTTCTGTGATAACCGACTTTTCTTCTCCAGAAACATTTAGAATTACCGTATGATCCCATGAAGCAGAGCATATGGACGACTAAATACTATAAGAGAATATATTTATAGAGTATCTTTAAAACAAATTTGGGATAATGCCACCCACAGAGAACCTACAAGTTCATCAGCCGAATGATTGCGATTTTAGTTTCGTTTAGATTCGTTCAAATTTTTATGTGCTCTATTAGCTAAGCTGTTTATACATCAATCAATATACTGAATAAATAATACGGTGGAATAGATTTGGCAATTAGTTTAGGAAGAGTATTACGTATCATAATAAAGAACGCTAATTAATTATTGTCTCTTGGGTGTGTATAATTATTATGGAAATTATTTTAGAGTAAGACTAGAAATATATTCTTATATAGAATTGAAAATTACTAATTTGGCATATTGTTGAGGGGAACTAGTCCCTGTTTGTTAACTGATAGCAGAAGGCGAAACATATTCTTGGATAAAAGAACAAAGGAACCTTTTCATTGTTGCGCGACATACTAGAAAAAGGAGCCAAATCTTCCACTCAAACTACACCGTCTTCAAAATATTGATGTTTATATTGATTTGTATCAATAAGCAGTTTTACATTAAACTATCTAATGAAATCGTATTGGATACAGATGGAACACATTTGATCATAGGCTTGCTCGATTGAAGCATGCCAAGGGTTAAACATTCTCAATAAGAACATTAGTAGCAACCACAACATCAACAGCAACAGTAGCAGCAGCAGCAACAACAAGAACAGCAACATGAACAAAACCTACACCAGCAAGTCAATATTTCTGAGCAAGTTAATACAGCACCGATCTGCTTTGTAAAGATCCGAGAATTCACATACTGACACTGTTGCTGTGCTGTGTAACTCAGTGTTCCATAACGTTTTGTCATATGCGGTACACTTATATTCTCTTCAAAATTCGGCGGCACGTCTGAACTAAAAATATGACTAAAAGTATAAGAAAAAAAATTATATTCAGATTACACTGCAGCACACCAAGTATCGTCTCGTGACACGTCGGTTGCGGGGCACTGGTGTAGCTAACCAAATTACTCAGTGATCTAGAATAACAAGTTCGAAATACATTTTGTTATATAGTAGAAATCATCGTTGTGAGCAGTGGTGGCGCGTCATATATCTTTTCTCATATCTTTTACTTGTTTCACTCCCTGCAGCCATGCTGGCGCGCTGCCCTGAATCACTTAGTCGAACAAATCGCTGCTGGTATTTATTTCTGTGAAAACCTGGTACTTATTTCATCAGTCTCTTTTTCCGAACGGCTAAGTTAGGGGGACGTAAACAAGCCAGAGTCGGTCGGTTGTTAAGCGATGGTGGGAGACCTACACAAACGCAAAGAGATACAGATACACACAGACACAAAAACGCAGATACAGACAGACATGACAGAAAATGGATTGAACGACCTTATTTAAAGTCACTACGATTGTTTCGACACATTTTCACACTCGTCATACTGAGATGTGGACGAATACTATACGGTCTATGCCCGAATATTTTTCATATATATATATATATTATATATATATATATATATGTGTGTGTGTGTGTGTGTGTATGTGTGTGTGTGTGTATGTGTGTGTGTGTGTGTGTATATATATATATTCCTTTATTTTTTAATTCTTCTTGCATTTGACTGTGGTCATACTGGAGCACCGCCATAGAGGACTTTAGTCGGACAAATCTACCCCAGGACTTATTTTTTAAGCCTGGTACTTATTCCATTGGTCGTTCAATCCATCTGTCATGTAAACACACCCACACCGGTTGTGAAGCAGTGACTGGGGACAAACACAGACACAAAGTCACACACACACATACATACATACATACATACATACATACATACATACATACATACATACATACATATACGTGCGACGGGCTTCTGGTCGGTGCGAGGCTACAATAAAAGACACCTGCCTAAGGTGTTACGTTGTGGGACTGAATATATATATATGTGTATGTATATGTATCTATATATACGACAGGTTTCTTTCATTTCTGCCTACGAAGCCCACTAATAAGGTTTATAGTAGAAGACACTTGCACAAGGTGCCGCTGTGCGATACAGATATCGAAATAAACTTCTCTACTACGCAGCCGCGCCTTATCTTGCATTGCTTAGCTTCAGCTCACCAAATGTTAAGATAAGATCGAAGTGAAAAGTAGTTTTCTTTTAAATCACTATAGGAAGACTAACTCTTCAACGATATCTAATAGGTTGGATGTAATGTCCAAACTAATTATCTTACAGGATATTACATGCTAAACGTTCCTGATGCTTCATTGCCTTAAAACGCCGATACCAAATGCTGTTGTAGAGTAGATGAGAATTGCTTTATCATTTCAAGTGTATATATATATTTTTATTTATCAATCATCGTTGCTGGAAGAAGTCTCGGTGTGTTGGAGCTCATCAGAGTATTTAGTCATTAAGCGTTTGAAAAACATATAGACATCCTTTGAAGAATTTGTATAAGAATGAATTTAAATCATTACTAAAAGCTGAGAAAATACTTGCCAAATACAAATTCGTCCACTTCCTCTTCTCTCTCTCCTGCTCTCTCTCCGTCTCCCTCCTCTCTCTGCATCTCCCTTCTCCCTCTCTCTTAGCATTTATCTACCGTGAATCACATTCTATACTGTCTTCTACTTTGCAGCAATTCAGATACAGTAATTCAAATTTAGGCGTCTTTATAAAGCTTGTAAGTACGGTACTTATTGAAGTTATTGTCTGCAGGGTTGACTGTTAGCTGCGATACTTTAACTAAGACTATTCTGTTTGTTGGTGACTCAAGAAGGGACAGTTAAGTATATTAACATAATAAAAATGGCAGTACACATTAATATTGAATGAACATACATTCTAATGTCACCTGAAAGGTCAGACTCTTATGAAGTGAGTTATTGGAAAATAGTTGAATTAAAGCTACACAAATGCCATAATTTCCTTTTCATTCGCCAGTACCTCTCAATATTATGCGTTATATCTTTATATTAAATATGTCGAGGAATATGAAGCAAGATTTAAGCTATGAGTGAGGGAGTTTCAGTTTTAGTCTCAGCTTTTAGTTGAAGCTATATGTCTTCCTTTTTGCCACTAATACACTTGGAATATCTCTGATATTATATTCATATTTAAAAGAAAGCAATTTTATAGGTTACATGTGGATAAACACATTGGTGGTGGTCGGTATAGGCAAAATTTGAAAAGTAAAGTACATACCCTCGGTAAATTTCTTATGTCATGGAATATATTTACTTCTACTTGCGAGGATAAGAAAAAAATATTATCCTGTGTATACATACGTACATATATACATACGTTAGCACACATAGACAGATAATAAGTTTTTGATTAATGTTTGTCTCCATTAAATATTGCGTGTTAATCAGGAATATCAATGTGATTAAGAAATGTACTTTGCAATCAGGTACTTACACTGCACAGCACCTTGGATGATTGTCTTAAGCTTGAGTGCCAGAGGGTCCCAAACGTCAGAATGAAATCGAGGACACGGAAACTGAGAGGAAATTCTTCGTATTATACCTGTTCTTGGGTTGTTTAAATTAATTCCCTTTCTAGTCGAAGAGCACCCCTTGGCTTTTGGCGGAATCCATTGTATTGGAAGAAGTCCGACAACATCTTCTGTCTGAAGACAACTCAAAGTTTTGGCACCTTGTTCCTTGCGTGTACATGATATATTTACTTTTCTAAACTTTTCCTTCGTATGAAAGAAAAAATATTCTTCAACTAAAGGTTTGGCAAACATCTTTATCTCATAAAGAAGGGATAAGCCTGAAATTAAAGTACCTTTTATTTTCATGAAGTACCGACTGATACAATTTCCTGCATTACCCTTTACATATTACATCTAAGCTCTTTTCGACAATGCTGAATATTCAACGAAATTCAGGAATTTATATAGTATATGATGTGAAGAGTCTACGACGTTTATGGCCTTTACGAGGTTTTCAAGCCTAGAGTGTGGAAAGAGAAGAAAGTTCACCATTTGTAGCTTCCTTCAGAAAGAAGCATAGCAACAGGATATAATGTTATCTCTAACAAACGATCGGGTTGACCGGGTCGAAATGCTTTCACGAAAATGGATTTCACGAAAGAGATTGTGGAGACATTAAATAGATGAAAGAATAATTCAAACTACGAAAGAGCAAGCGCAATTCAACGGATTTCCTCTCAGTTTCTCTTCAATTTCATTTACAAGGCTTGAATTATTCCTGACGCTATGGAAATGCAATCCAAGCACGGGATTGCGAAGCGAGCTTCTTAATTACGTTACTATGTCTCCATAATCCACCTTCGATAATGCAGAAACGTAGTAGTCAAAAGTTATATATCCCTCTATCTATCTATCTATCTATCTATCTATCTATCTATCTATCTATCTATCTATCTATCTATCTATCTATCTATCTATCTAAAATGCATGAAATATTTATATATACATAAAAGATTAAAGGTCATCCCGAGCCATAGGAACATTAGAACGGATTCCCGGATTATGTGGCGTATATACTCCACCTCTCCTGGGACGGGAGTCGGTCTGTCGCAGAAGTACTCATTTTCGCCATCTGAGTGGACCGGAGCAATGTGAAGTGAAGTGCTTTGTTCAAGAACACAATGCAAAGTTCTCAGAATCGAAACCGCAATCTTACGATCATGGGTGCAGTAGCCTAACCACAAAGCCACGTACCTCAGGTGTATAATATACAAGATACATAATATAATACACACTCACACGCATACATATATATGTGCTTACATATATACATGTTTTACATACAGGTGTATATGTGTACATATATTGTAAGCTACTTATTCAATTGCTAAATGCGCCACAGATATCTACTTTTTCTCCCAATGCATCATATTCCTTATCTACAAAAAAAATATAAAATATTCTGTATCTTTCTGTTCCTTATCATAGTTTGAGTTGTTATTCGTCCAGGCAAACATACAACATAAGATTATTCAGCCTAGTTTCATATAAGCGCTCAGATATCTACACAGGAAGCAAAGATTTTGAGGTTTCAAATGAATTCATAAAGATCTGGCAATTGAACACATAATACGTTCATTGCTTGTCAGAATCTTGTACACTTTCTTCTTCCTTGCAGGATAATTTCGTGTTGAGGATAATGAAGAAAAGGATTGATTATCAATGCAAATTATGCCATATAATTCGAGGAGAAAATAAACAGAAAAATTGATTACCTTTTATAAAAAGTGTATGGCTCTTAAATCAATTAAAGTAATGATTTAATTTCATGTGACACAAATACCGAATATTTTCGTTGCAACAGAAATATGAATGAGTCACATTCATAACTTTCGCAAAGACATTAATAGCATACGTGAATTTGAATACCTTCCAAATGGTTATCGGAACGAAATATTGTAGACAGAATAAGTGAAGTAATAAATTGCAAGAAAAGAGTAAGAAAGCAATGGGTGAGCGATTGGAAGCCGAGTAGAAAATTGGAATTGGTGAATAATTATTTGTAGATCAATGGGCGGAAAGGGGGAAGGGAAAGAACGAAATATATCTTTTATCATATATCATTTAGTTGATTTAATCATTTAACTGCGGTCATGCTGGAGTACCGCCTTGAAAAGTTTAGTCGAACAAACGGGCTCCAGTACTTATTGTTTTAAAGTTTGGTACTTATTCTATTATTTATTTTGCCAAACTACTAAAATACAGGGTCGTATACAAACGAAGACTGATGTTCGAGTGGTGGGAGGAATAAACACAAACACAAAGATGCACATACGCAAAAGCACACTTAGAGGGACGGGCGGTAGAAAGCCGTACGAGGCAGGCGGTGTGATAATAGGTCTGCGATGCCCCTAGATGCCTCAGGCCACACGCGGTTTCAGTACCAAATTCACTCACAAGGCATTGGTTTACACGTGGCTATAATAGAAGACACTTATCCAAAGTGCTGTACATTGGGACCGTATCAGAAACCAAATATTTGCAAAACAAACTTCTTAACCACACAGATGTGTACACTTATATATATATAAAAAGAAAAGAATATATAAACGAGAAAGTGTGAAAGCGAAACAATTTTTCCTAACAGAGGGAAGTACGGAACCAAACAAAGGAAATTCAGAGATGTAGATCTGAAATGAAACAGTATTTCTACTACGTATAGTGCGGCGAACTGGCAGAATCGTTAGCACGACGGGAAAAATGCTTAGCGGCATTTCATGCCATTACGTTCTGAGTTCAAGTGCCGTGAAGGTCGACTTTGGTTGACTTTCATCCCTTTCGGGTTGATAAAATATGTACCACTTGAACACAGGAGTCGAGTCGATGCAATCAACTTACTGCACCCCCGAAATTACAGGACTTGTGTCAAAATTTGGAAGTATACTTTCAACTATGTCGTGGATAGATAAGGGGATATGATGAGTTGATTCAGACACTAGTAATTGCGCTGGATGTAAGGGTGATATTCTTAATAAGAGAGCTTGTTAAAATATCTATTAGTGATAGAGGCAGTATTAATACTGGGAAATAATATCTATTTCTTAAACGTAGATATTCTCAAACGTAGATGTTCTATTAGAATAAACTATACCACAGCACTTGCAGTCCTGTTTCCGCGCTAGCGGGGGACAAATCTCAGCCACCTCCAGCGCCGAGGCCACTAGATCACGTTATTTCGACCTTCCCTGGTTTTGTCAATGACGGACGCTCAACTGCTTACTCTAGCGGTACAGTTTGTTCCAGCAGAACATCCATGTTTTGATGGACAGAAATATTACAACTGGATAAGTGATGAAATATACCATCTATAAAAACTCATAATAATAAAACGAAACTCTCCAAACTAAATTTCTTTGAGGAATGTATTTCTAAAGTGGCCGACCTCTCTACCTAATACTAAACATATTCTTTGCGGTTAGCTATTTACACCAACTCAACACTTGTGCAGAATTGTTTGTTAACAGTTATTATTTAAAATTCATGTCAGCTTTCGCTTTGTTGTAAAATTTGTTATCTTGAATTCATCATAGAAAAGTGTAATTAAGTAACAATATCTTTGAGAAATAAATAAAATACTCTCCAAATTGAATATCGCTTAGTTAAATGAAGTAGACACTTTTAAAATAGAACTTTTAACCAAACCTGTTTCTCAACTTTCTTTCTCAACCACATGCAGGTTCAATCCGTCTGCAAGGCACCTTGGGCAAGAGTTTTCTACTATCGCTCCAGGCCAACCAAAACCTTGTGAGTGGATTTGGTAGACAAAAACTGAAAATCGTATATATATGTATATATGTGTGTGTTTGTGTTGTGTTTGTCCCCAAACACCGCTTGAGAACTGGCATTGGTTTGTTTACCTTCCCGGAGTTTCGCGGCATGGAAAAAGTACTTAGCTTTAAAAAAAGTACCGGCACTGAATTTTTTTCGGTTAAACCTTTCAAAGCGATGCTGCAGCATCACCGCAGTCCAATGATAGAAACAAGTAAAAGATAAAAGGTAAATGATATGGTATTATACCCCCTGAGTGTTGGATTTATAACATAGGAACAGTAACTATAACTAAGAAAAGAGCTCCTGTACAACCTACACTACAAACCTGAGTAATAATATTACTATAAATAAAGAAAATGATGATTCTTCTAAGAAACACAACATTTATTTCTTAAGGAAAAAAGTAATTTGTTAGGGAACTGAAATATTTGCTTGAATCAGCGCCTGTATATTACTTCCACATTTATATTGGAAGATGAAATTGCGAAAATATTCCATTCAAGACCACCGGACAAAATGGCATTTAGTGCTTAGTTTTGTTCTGAAGTATTCATAACCTGCTAAAAAATCTTCGTACTTTCTCGTCGCCACTTCAACGTATTACCATAAAATTACATGGTGGGATTGTGCTAGGCTCGATCTAGTCTGCTATAGTCTTTCATGATCATACATAAGCGAAACAATCTATCATAAATGTTCATTTTGTATTTAATGGGAGGGCGAAATTCAATATTGTTGATTTCCTGGTGCATGATGGCCGTATATATAATAGAATGTAGCTAGAACATAAGTGTTTCAGTACGATGTTAATATTCATAAAAACAATAACTATGTGAACAGGATAGGCGAAACAGTAGGAAAAGAAGAAGGAAAAGAGTTATGTAATGAATAGTTGCAGGAAATAGTGCAATGTTATCCGTAGCTTTACGCTGGTTAAATCGGCTTAGAGACTGATGTCGTAAATTTGTTCAATATAGATATACTGAAGATATAGCGGTACAAATAATTATCTCTCACATATCAGAAATTACATTTTACTGACCTAAACAAATAAGAGTTCTCTTGCTTAACTGAAACAGTGGCACATATGTATATATAAAGGTGGCATTTTCGAAAGTTTCTGCTACTTTCTCTCACCTGTGTGATTTTAAAAGAACACGTCACTTTAATGTGTGCTTAGAGTAATTCGATAAACTTGTTTCTGAAGGGAGACATTTTGAACGGAATGGTTTATATATTATATATATATATATATATATATATATATATATATATATATATATATACATATATCACGTGACCGACCAGACCATCAGATGTTTTACACATCGCTGGTCACAATGCGTTCGCATTGTTTTAGCCTTGGAATGACGTCACCCCGCTGGCTAAGCGAGCAAGCCAACAGAAGAAAGAGAGAGAGAAAGAGTGGTGAAAGAGTACAGCAGGGATCACCACCCCCTGCCGGAGCGTCGTGGAGCTTTTATTAGCTTTTCGCTCAATAAACACTCACAAGGCCCGGTCTGGGAATCGAAACCGCGATCCTACGACCGCGGGTCCGCTGCCCTAACCACTAGGCCATTGCGCCTCCACACACACACACATATATATGTATGTATATATATATATATATATATATATATATATATATATATATATATATATATATATATATATATGCATCTATATATATATCTATATCTATCTATCTATTTATCTAACTCTATATATATGCATTCGTTCAAGGCAAATATATGAAATATATGTGAGTATGCGAAAATGGGTGTTAGCATGTAAATCAATGAAATGATTTGTAATGCGTTTGCTCTTCAGAGTGTTGATAAAATAATTCAATAACGTTGGATTCACTGACTTGTATGTCACGATTTATATCATGAAATAGGCTTAAAAGCAATGAGATATCTCAGTAGTATAATACATCGTTTTTCTATGTAATCCGAACTTGTAAGTTGGTCTTACTCTCTCATTCACTCATAAACATAGACACACTCACGCATAGCAAAATGTACACACATACATATATATACATTTCTTTCTACATCTCACCTTACATTTTCATTACATAAATACATACATACCTATATATTTATATATATATATATATAATATATATATATATTATATATATATATATATATATACATGCCTATGTCTCTATATATCTGCCTTTTTCTATTGCTCTCTTTGATTTTTGTTTATATATATATATGTATATATATATATATATTTATATATTATATGTATATATATATAATATATATATATATATATATATATTATATATATATGTATATATATTAATATATATATATATATATATGTATATTTATTATATATATATATATATATATATATTGTGTATATATATATATATATATATATGTACATATATTTATATATATATATGTGTGTGTTTGTGTGTGTGTGTATACATATATACATATGCATATGTGTATATGTATTTATATATACATATACAGTTATTCATATGTACACATACACACGCACACACTCATACACACACATGCTTATATAAATGCATACGAGACAAGGAATATTCACTAAAAACATTAGCGAAAGGACATTTCGCGAAAGATATATTTTCGAAGAACTATTGTTATATATATTATAAAATTACAAAAATATAATGCAATGATTCAAAACCTTCCGTAGTGTAAAATATATTTCGACATATATAACAAAATCCTCTCAACTACATAATTTCGGGTTCAATCCCACTGCATTGCATCTCGAGCAAGTGTTTTCTTTAATTCTAAGGAGGAAAATTAAATTATGTGTTATATATGGATGATATAAAGATCTTTGGAATGATCGGAAGTGAAATATATGGTCTAGTTTCAACAGTGCAGATATTCGGTAAGGATATCGGAATGGAATTTGGGACCAAAACGTTTGGTATGCTTATAATACAAAGAAGCAAAGTAGTGTCGTCTGATGGTGTAGAGCTACCCAATGCCGAGAAAATCAAGGATATTGAGACTAATGGATATAAATATTTGGGGATTTTAGAATACGACAAAGTCAACGAAAGTGAAATGAAAGAAAGCTTTAGGCGAGAATATCTCAGAAGCAGCGGGTTAATTATGGGAACTAGACTCAACGAAAAAAAAAAGCAAAATCAGAGCAATAAGTACATGGGCTATTTCCTTAATGCGATACGGCGCAGGTGTTATTAGGTGGACAAAGTCGAGCTTGAAGAAATGAATAAGAAAGCTAGAAACGTGATGACAATTAACAAGGAACTATACCTCAAAAGTGATACTGATAGACTGTATATGCCTAGAAACAGGGTTGGAAGCGATCTCATTGGATGCAAGAACTGTGTTGTCAACGAGAAGAACAGTCTGGGATCGTATATCAAACAGCAGAGTGAATCCTTGTTTGCCGCTGTTAGAATTAACAGTATAAAACATACCGAATATGTGATGCTCCCACAAATATTTAAGAAACAAGATGAAGAAGAAAGAGTAAACAGCTGGAAAATGAAGCCACTGCATGGGTAATAATTCAGAGAAATCGAGGAAAAGACAAGATCAACATTTGGAGATGGCTAAGAAAAAGTGATCTGAAAGAATGCACTGAGACACTGATATGCAGCGCTCAGGAACAAGCTCTGAGAAATAATTACACCAAATTCTAAATAGATAAGAGTAACTAATCGCCTCTTTGTAGGACGTGCGGCAGCAGAAACGAAACAATCTCACATATTGTGAGTGAGTGTAACAAGCTGGCTCAAAAACAGTACAAAAGGAGGCACGATAATGTGGCTAACTTCGTCCACTGGAGTACGGCCTGAACAGAGTACAGAAATGGTACGATCATGAAATAGAAGTCATCGAAAACAAGGAACATAAGATACTGTGGGCTTTTAGAAGCCAATGCAACCAGATATTGTTGTGGTAGTTGATGGAAAAAGAGAAACCAAGATCATAGATACATGTATAAGTGACAAAGAACTAGAAAAGATTGAAAAGTACAGACTACTAAAAGACGAAATTGCAAGAATGTGGACTATACGGAGAATGTCTGTCATACCAGTTGTTGTAGAGGCACTCGGAGCACTAACAACCAAGTTCAAGAAATATGTCAAAGAAATCAGAATTGACATGAGACCAGAGCATGCCCCAAAAAACTGGTCTGTTGGGGACAGCTAGGATTTTCAGATTGGTAACTGTCTGCTGAATGTCTCCCACGATTATTCACAACCAAGTATCAAAGCTTATAACGTGCAGAAAGGGACCCTGTGACACCTCTGTTAGCAGTCTGCTGTCCGCTCTCCCATAATCTACCAGAACAAACGAGACCGTACGTTTTTAGAAGTCAAACGATAAAATAATAATAATAATAATAATAATAATAATAATAATAATAATAATGATAATAAATGCTAAATAGAACTGGATGCGGATATAAATGTTACGGCAAAACGATCAGCCACCTTTTATATATGGATGACCTAAAACTATACGCTGCAAATGACAAACAGCTGGAAACACTATTAAGACAGTTCATGGATTTACCAAAGAAATAGATATGGATTTGGATTAGAAAAATGCGCCAAGTAACCATGAAAAGAGGAAAATATGTAAGAGTAGCAATATCACACTATAGATAAAACCAATGAAATAAAGAATTAGACCAAAGCCAAACTTACAAGTACTTAGGAATCCACGAACTAGATAAGACACAACACACACACATGAAAGAGAAAATAAAAAAAGAATATTATAGACGAGTTAGATCAATACTAAAAACAGAGCTCAATGCTAAAAACAAGATAATAGGTATCAACACTTTAGCTGTCCCAGTTATAAGTTACAGCTACAATATCCTTAACTGGACACTAAATGAACTGACCAAAATAGCGGCAAAACACGAGCAAAACAAAAAACTGTTCTCAGTATTTAAGGAAGCTGACAAATACAAACAAGAAATCATACCACCTAATAAATATGAAGAAGAAGAAGAAGAAGAAGAAGAAGAAGAAGAAGAAGAAGAAGAAGAAGAAGAAGAAGAAGAAGATAAAGAAACAACAAAAGCTATAAAACAAATGAAATCCAAACTAAAAATAGAACAGCAACGAACCATGATAAAACGATGGCAAGAAAAGCCCCTTCATGGTAAATACTGGACTAAACTAAACGCAAAAGAAATAGACAAAGAAAAATCCCAGCAATGGTTGAGAAGCTCAGGACTCAAAGCAGAGACGGAGGGATTTTTAATTGCAGCACAAGACCAAAGCCTCCCCACCAGAAATTACCAAAAACATGTAATGAAAAGAAATATAACAAGTAACTGCAGAATATGTGGAGATGGACAAGAAACAATAAATCATATTATCTCTAGCTGCCCAGTCCTGGCTAAGACGGAATATATTCACAGACATGATAGAGTCGGAACCTACATACACTGGAAGCTATGCCAACATTATGGAATAACAACAGAAAAAAGATGGTATAGGCACACACCAGAAAAGGTCACAGAAAACGAGAAAGCAACCATACTCTGGGATATGCCGATACACACAGATAGAGAAATTAAGGCCAACAGACCAGATATAGTTGTCAGAGATCATGAAGAAAAAAAAATGCTTTCTAATTGATGTATCAATACCGGCAGATGACAACGTGTCTCTAAAAGAAATGGAGAAACTTTCAAAATACAAAGACCTGGAAATAGAGGTAACCAGAATGTGGAATCTAAAAACAGAAACAATTCCTA
>NC_042997.1:99139348-99174348 GCF_006345805.1 Octopus sinensis | reverse complement strand
ATCATGTGAGAATTCAAAATGTGCATATGCCTAGAGAAAAACCAAGAATTAATTAATAATCATCGGTAAATTGTATTCCTCGATGGTGAAAACAATTTGAAAACTATGTTAGCCTACAGATATAGATTTTGAGAAACTATTCAAATTTTCATTTCTCAACTAATTATTTAATAATATTCGAATCATAGAATTATTACTCGTTCCTTTAGCTATATAACTCATAATGGAATAGGAATTGAATGTCTATCTATCTATCTATCTATCTATCTATCTATCTATCTATCTATCTATCTATCTATCTATCTATCTATCTATCTATCTATCTATCTATCTATATGTTTGTATGTCTGTCTGTCTGTCTGCCTATCTATCTATCTATCTATCTATCTATCTATCTATCTATCTATCTATCTATCTATATATATGTATGTCTGTTTATCTATCTATCTATCTATCTATCTATCTATCTATCTATCTATCTATCTATCTATCTATCTATCTATCTATCTATCTATCTATCTCTATCTATCTATATGATATAGCTGTATGAACTGTAAACCTAGAATGCAAGAATACCCAGATGTTTGAAGTAAACATGATCATAAGTATTTTCTACTCTACTTGTCTGAAAAGTTTCTAGGAATAAATAATTTATAATCAATATTGTAATACCCAACAGGCAGCAATTCATTTACATATCTGATTGCATTTTGAATGACATGAACACCTCAAACACCCACTTTAATCCATTTATATATGTGAGATATGAAAAGGTGTGAATGAACATATGTATCTATATAAGTATACATGTGGATATGAATATATAGACATAATTACACATATACAAATGGGTGCATACATATGCACACATACATACATATACACATATGTACATATATTCAGGCTATTTCACATCATGAATACATGCACACACACACACATACACACTTACATATATTAGGAAGAGAGAGAGAGTGAGAGAGAGAGAGAAAAAGAGAGGGAAAGAAAGAGAGAGACGGAGGCAGAGAATTTCCATTAGGGACATTTGTCTACAAATATATCCACAGACTATAACTTCTTGTTGAGAACTAAGTGACTCGACATGGACAATATCCACATAAAGGAACTGAACACTGATGTGAAACCCTTTAACTTACTTTAAATAGGTTATACTACTGTTTACATTTTGGGTTTCTTGTTAGCCAAGGTCTTAATTACCTCAAAAATTCTCTTTTAGAATCAAACAATAAAATCGAGAGACGGTCGTGCTGGAAAAGCTTTGTCACACTATTCCTCTACTTTATGGAGAACACATAAAAGAGTGACTTTGATCTTTGGTATTACAATTAATAGCGAATAGGAGAAATGTCAGATTCTTAAACCTTCCTCTTCGTATTTACTTGTCAAGTGCATCAAATATTTAACTATGGTACAACAAAATGGCCCAATGTACCTGATGACAGACTTTGCTGAGTCATGGAAAGGATATCTAGATATATTACTTTCCAATATTCCTGAACAACCATCTGCAGACTATCATATTTTAATACAGTCTTATATATAAGGTGTCCCAAATGTCACTGATGGGTTTCTGGTATTACTAACCTCCTTAACTTTACAAATATATGCATGCAAGTTTGATACAATATAAAGCATATAATGGAATTTAATATGCTTAAATCAAATTTTGCAACACCACTACATCACATACGAAAAATGACATCGCTTAAATGGCAGCCATTTTCAGCTTCGCACGCCCGTAATCTTTCCAAAACTTGCACCATAACACCCCCAAGAGTTTCAGATCCCACTTCTCTGATCAAAGTAGACCTCATACATGGTTCCAGCATACCGTGAGAAAAGCAAGCAGTTGCTACGCAATGCTTTGGAGAGATAATAATCTCCCGCTACGGCAATGTCAACTGGCTTTCACGTTCCCTAGACTTGACTAGCCCGGATTTTTTCTTGTGGGGATACCTGAATAAGAAGGTTTACATCAACAAACCGGAGACCCTGGTGCAACTGAAGGAGAATATCAATAGAGAAATGATAGAAGTTACCGTAGTGGAGAACCGCTTTCAAGGGGTTTAGTTGAAGAAATCGACCCCTGGACTTATTCTTTGTAAGACTAATACTTATTCTATCGGTCTCTTTTGCCGAACCGCTAATTTACGAGGACATAAACACACCAGCACCGATTTTCAAGTGATGGCGGGCTACAAACACGCACATACATGTATATACGACGAGCTTCCTTCAGTTTCCGTCTACCAAATCCCCTCACAGGGCTATCACGCAGTGGGACTGAACTTGGGACCATGTGGTTGGGAAGCAAGATTTATGAATTAATCAAAGTATCTGCTGATATATACTGATATCTCTCACCGATTATAATCAGCTTACCACGTACACGGCTAGAATGCAACAACCTTTATATGTTCTTTAGGCATTATTTAGACGATCGAACACATAATATACAAGTATAAAATCCCAAGTAATAATGGAACGAAGCATCAACTACTAATCCATATATATACGTACTCTATACTTCTTGAGCATTCCTGTGTTTATATGTGAAATTTGAGGTCATCGCAGTCAGCTAACTAAAACATTTGTCAACTATGCAGTATTCTTGCAGCATACTGAAATGAGCTCCAATTGTCAAGTGCTGGTGCCATTGCTATTATTTAGAACTACGTCACTTATAATTGAACAGACTGTTGATATAACGTGTTCTGATCGAGGCCATCACGTCATGTTTTTTCAAGCAGAATGTATTTAGAACTATGCTGTATCCTTTACGGTATTTAAAATACAGGGAGCAATGTCAATAAGTTTTGATTTTAATTTCTAACAATATGATTTGTTAGCTAGAGGCTCTTAATTATTCAGTGGTTTTAATTGATATGCGAAAGTTAAATATCTCAGATGTGAAATGAAAGAGTCAGGTTAATGAATATCATTGATAACATTATTATTCAATATAGATGATAGCGAGCTGGCAGTATAATTAGCACGTCGGGCAAAATAATTAGCGGCATTGCATCGTCTTTACGTTTTAGTTCAACATCCGCTGAGGTTGACTTTGCCTGTCATCCTTCCGATGTCAGTAAAATAAGTACCAGTTGAGTACTGGGATCGTTGTAAACGACTTAACCCCTTCCTCGAAGTTGCTGACCTTGTGCCAAAATTTGAAATCAATATTATAATTCATCATGCCAGTATCCTAATAATTAACTCATTTCAATGTTTGTTTCTTGCATATATTTGTTGTGTACTCATATCCTCATGATTTAAACAACACGGCATATTTTTAGTAAACTAACTGATCCTCTAGATGCCACCCATCCAGCTAAACCTATGGATAAGTCAAAGCAGTGGCGGGTAGCGGTTACCGTTTAGTCAACAAAGAAAAGCTAGTCCCGCCAGCTCTTTTGTGTCTTCCAAGCTTGGTGATAGGATGAAGGAATTTATCCTCAAACCGAGACGTGGCTTGAATTCTTGCAACAGAGTAACATCTGATAAAGACACTCAAGGACAATGTAATTAAAATGAGTAATGAATTAAGTATATGAGTAATGAATTAAGTATATCACCAAGGATTTAAGAATTTTATCAATCCATTGCCCTGGAGTGGTACTTTATCGATTCCAAAAGAATGAAGGATAAAGTTAATCTCGTCTGGATTTGAAATCAGAACACATGGAACCAAAACAAATACTGCAGATTTTTGCTGAAGACCATATCGAACATGCTGACTTGGCCTGTTTGCTTGTATCTGGTGTGGTGCACTGGAATGTTCTACGTATATCGTACGCTCCTTAGTTTCTACTCTGTTTTTGTGCTTTTGCAGATTAAGGTGGTAATCACAACGGGAGTGGCAAGATGAGCTACGTCTGAATATAACTACTACGTCTCTGTACTTATTGATTCTGTGCAGTGTTTGAGGCCAATAATGTTATTGATGCAGCTTCTATTTTTGTGTGCATGTATTTTTAATATATGTTCGGGCTGAGTGGGTGAAATAATGTTCTTAGAATGCCGTTGTAGCAGCAGAATTGCGAAATCAATTTCATAAAACGTAGCACAAAATATTTAAAATAAAAAGTAATGGAATATGTTAGAAAGTAGCATAAAATAAAAGTGTTGGCTGTAAATTAAAAATACTTACGCAAATAAATTTGCTGCAGGTCAGTTTTAATATATTTAGTTCAAAATTTAATATGATATTCAATACGATTTTCTACTTTTAAAAATTAAAATTTCAAAGTAGCAAGGATCCTAATTTAGAAAAAATGTAGCGTACACTATCGAGAAGTAGCGTAGCGTTATCCATTACTTGTAACACAATTTGGTAAATCTATGTAGTATAGCTGTGGTGCAGATGTGTCTATCTATCTTGTATGGAAGCATTTTTCTTTCTTTCTTTCTTTCTTTTTTTTTTTTGGTTTGGAGCGAGGGAAAGAACTGTGCTAATGTCCTTCGAATGCCTTTCAGAAATACATTATTCAATATGTCCTTCATTTGCAAGACGGTAGGATGTAGTTTGCTGGAGATTGCAAAGCTGTTTCATGTCGAGAAATAATCTCTATCGTTGGCTCGTCGAAGTCAAAGTTGAGGTGAAAGGTTTGTATTTTGCTTTGTAAATTCTTGTTTTCTTTGAGTTTATTTATTTATTTATCATTTAGATATTTATTTATTTATTTATTGGTGGCTGATTTTAGTAAAATGTTTCACAAGCACATTTGCTTGCTATTGAGCGTGGGTTTGTTATCTGACGTTGTTACTGCAGCGTGTGATGTCGTGGAGCCTTTGTTATAATTGCCGAGGCTGCCAAATATTTTGTATAATGTTTTACTGCTTGTTTACTAGCTAATACTGGACACAAGTGCTTGCCAGTTTTCTGTTGTATTTTTTGTATCGAGTTTATCAGGTTGAATATCTCAGTACTGGGTGAGTGTGTGAGTGGATACACACGCATACACATACAAATAAACACAAACATATATCTGTATATACATATAGGAGTGTGGGCGTATATATACATATATTACTTGTTCTAATCATTAGACTACGGTCGGATTGGGGCACCGCTTGAAAAATTTTATTGGAACGAATAAACCCCAGTATTCATACTGTGGTGTCACTTTTGTTGAACCGCTAATGTACGAAGACGTAAACACACTGACACCGGTTGACAAGCGGTGGTGTAGAACAAACATAGAGAACCCTGTCAATATATATATTATATATATATATATATATATATATATTATATATATATATATATATATATATATATTATATATAAGAGTCCACTCTATATATATAGCGGACGTCATTCGGTTTTCGTCTACCATATCCACTCACAAGACTTTAGCCAGCACGAGATTATAGTAGAAAACACTTGTGCAAGATGCAGTAAGACTGATCCCAGAACTATGTGGTTGGGAGGCAAACATTTTACCACACATCCACGCAGGATATTCTGTGCCACTATGGGTCGCAGGTTCACGATGTGGGAGCGTCATGATCTCAAGTACTAGCAAAAAATCCCCGAAATGTTCAATGCCGTCCCCTGCATATCTAATTGAATATATCACAGTGACCTTCTCCTAGAGACTTGCCTCAACAAAATTTAAAGACTGTCTCATTACTTGTGTTCGTCCAGCATGTCGGACAACATCTCGGAATTTCAGAAGGCCGTGATATTGCTAGATACTCTTTGAATCCGGACTATTTTCACCCGTCCTTTTAAATGTCTTGTTTTTAGTTCTGCCGGGTTTGTAGGATCCCTCCTCACAGGCATACTCAGTGGGCTTGCCGGTTTAGACACCGAAAACTGACCATGCAAAAGGTTGTACTGGGCTCAGTATTACCAGTAGCACTCATGAGCGACCTCACAAGTGACCTGACATATACATATATACAAACATACATACATACATAAATACATACGTGCATACATGAATACATACATGCCCCCCCACATATATATATACATTTCGTCTGCCGTTACGTTCTGAGTTCAAATTCCGCCGAGGACGACTTTGTCTTTCATCCTTTCGGGGTCGATAAATTAAGTACCAGTTACGCACTGGGGTCGATGTAATCGACTTAACCCGTTTGTCTGTCCTTGTTTGTCCCCTCTGTGTTTAGCCCCTTGTGGGTAGTAAAGAAATACATATATATATACTTATATATATCCCCGTGACCGACCAGGCTATCAGATGTTGCAACACATCGCTGGTCACAATGTGCTTCGCATTGTTTTAGCCTTCAAATGACGCCACCTGGCTGGTTAAGCGAGCTGGCCAAGAGAAGAAAGAGTGAGAGAAAGTTGTGGTGAAAGAGTACAGCAGGGATGGGTCACTACCCCCTGCCGGAGCATCGTAGAGGTTTAGGTGTTTTCGCTCACTAAACACTCACAACGCCCGGTCTAAGAATCGAAGCCGCGATCCTACAACTGCGAGTCCGCTGCCGTAATCACTGGGCCATTGCGCATCCTCACACATATCTATCTATCTATCTATCTATCTATCTATCTATCTATCTATCTATCTATCTATCTATCTATCTATCTATCTATCTATATATATATATATATATATATAATATATATATATATATATATATATATTGAATGTTGTGGTATCCTGTATAACTATTGCCTGTTGTGAACCTTGAATTTGAGTTTAAAGTTTGTAACAATCTTATATTTTCTACAATGTTATGTGCTTCATGATAATACATAGCTGTTGGAAAAATAGTTGGGATAGTTTATGTGGTTGTAGTCGCTAGATATGTAGATGAAAAGATCATGTCTGTGGAATTTTTGTAGTTAGCTTGCAAAGGGATGCCAGTGTACTAGTGTGGCGTATTTAGAATATAAATGGAGTTCATTTAACTCTTTAGCCCCATATCAACCTTAATCAAGCACCTCTATGACCAAAGGTATTTCCTCTTTGACAATCACGTAGTTTTATGTATTTTACTATAATATTTTCTAATGTGCTTTTATCGTATCCAATTGGTAGAATGTAACTTTAGGCAATTGAGCTACTATTTCCAGATGACCGAGTGACTATGCAGAGGTTACATTGTTGATTCATGTATATGGAGATTAGTTGTGATGGCATTGTGTCACTCTTTGCATTATTTGTATTGTTTTGTACCATAATGTGTTGCCTGCAATGTCTTCTTTCTCTGTATGATCTTTGTGAATGTGTTAAGCTGTGATAGTTAAGATATACAGCCTAGTATAAATGTATAGACTGTTAATGAGTCTGGAATTCCTAAGTGTATGCTTAAGTTGTTCGATTTGATTGCTCTGTGTCTAGTGCGTCATTTTGTGCTATTCTTCGTATTTTTTATGGAATATTTTGTCTCGTCCTTGGATTAGTTTGTTCCAATTGATCAGCATATAAATTGGGATTTGATGGCTGCTGTGGTGCGCTCGTAATTTCGTTTATTGTAAAAGCAGTCACATGAATGTCATGCATAATAAAATGTTTTAATTGCAATGAAGTGATTTTACCAGATCGTTAGTGTGGTTTGAATGAACTATTTTGTTTTTGCAGATAAGTTTTGTATAGTATGTTTATATGTAATGTTGAATTGTAATTATTTTTTCGGAGTATTTTGTTATTTTACTCACACAGACTCATCACTAGTATGGTACCCTATGAAGAACCCTTTTGCATTTGATCGGCGCCTAATATAGTGAAGCATAATTTTAAGGCAGGAAAATAAAGTTTGATTGAGAGTTAGCAACAATTTGTAGGTGGATGAGTGACTGTACGAAAGTTTCCTCGTTGGATCATTCAGTGTATAGCTTCTAAGACATGCAATTAACAATCGAAGACATTTACTGAATTTAATTCAGCGATATCTTAACTCCACGTAAAGACAACATTCTTCTAATAAATATAAAAAATAAGAATCTGATTTACGAAATCAGTTCGAAGAATTCCTTATCTTGAATATTTTGCATCGTATCTTCATCATATGAAATGTTTGGCAAACATTTTCGACTTCACAATCTACCACATGCCGCACACAAAAGGACGAAACCTAGGAAAATTGGAACACAAATCTCATGCAAACTGATTCAGCTGTCACAGTCGCAACGTACATATGTGAGATTTCCCTTGCTGACTTTTGATTGATAATTCAAAACACGCTCAAGCATATTTTTGTGTAGACACAAACCGGGAAACCCAAAATAACACGAGTAACGGCTATGTAACGCAGTAAATCAACAGCTAAAAGGAGAGAGAGAGGAAGCGCTAATATCTCTTAAGTTAATTAGATGACAAGCTTTGAAACAGAATAGTCATATTCCCGTCTATTTCCATAGATTCATAATTAATATATATATATATGTATATATATGTATCTATATATATATATATACGTATATAATAATATATATAATATATATATATATATATATATATATATATATATATATATATATATATATATATATATATATAAAGTATAATAGCCATCTCATACTATACTTTACATTGTCGAGCGGTTACTGTTTACATCTCGTTCAGAGATTTATAATGCTATATATATATATATATATTATATATATATATATATATATATATATATTAATTATATATATATATATATATATACATGCATGATATATATGTGTATACATATATTATATGCATATGTATATATATATACAGACACACACACGCACATTAGATATTCAGTTTGTGTGTGTATATATATACATCTATGCATACATGCATAGATACACACATATATTTATATGCGCATACATATATTCATAATACTGTCGATAGTTGGTGAGTGACTGACATTTGTGTGGTCCCTGAGGCAACAGGCAGGCAGATTTACGATATCAAATGGCAAGGTTAGTTAGAAAGTAAGACATCAGAATCTCAACAGTAAGCCTTCATTTTTTTCTACATGAACAAATCGTGTAATTAACAATTTACCACACATCCGCGACTGGTAGATATACACAACTTTGCACATACACAAATACATACATACATACATACATACATACATACATACATACATACATACATACATACATACATACATACTTACATACATGCATGCATGCATACATACATACATACATATATACATACATACATGCATACATACATACATACATACATACATACATACATACATACATACATTCATACATACATTCATACATACATGCATACCTACATACATACATTCATACATACATACATATATACATATATACATAATACATACATAATACATACATACATACATAATACATACATACATAATACATACATAATACATACATACATACATACATACATACATACATACATACATACATACATACATACATACATACATACACACAGCTATTTAAATGTATTTTATGACGTTAGCCATGACAGAATCCTAATTCTCCGAATAAAATATAACTGTCGAACTGCTATATGAAGTCTCAAGGCTGCCATTTAATTACAGCAACTCTGAAATTTTGATGGTAACCTGATGGTAAGCTATATCTTTGCATATGTGATTTATTCATCACCGAAACACACGTAAGAATGTAATGAATAACCATATGAATGTAACACCGATGTTGTTTTCTTTTCTATATATATATCTATTTCTTTACTACCCACAAGGGGCTGAACATAGAGAGGACAAACAAGGACAGACAAACGGATTAAGTCGATTATATCGACCCCAGTGCGTAACTGGTACTTTATTTAACACACACACATGTGTGTGTGTGTGTTTCCAACTGTAAACACACGCACATATGCACATATATAAGTATCTTTCTGTGAGTGTGTGTGTGTATATATATATGTATAAATGTTTATATTTATATATGTATATATGTTTTTATATCTATCTATCTATCTATCTATCTATCTATCTATCTATCTATCTATCTATCTATCTATCTATCTATCTATCTATCTATCTATCTATCTATCTATCTATCTATCTATATGTATGTATAGGTACGTACATATATGTATATATATATATGCATATGTTTTATTTATTAATATATTATATGACGGAACGCACGCATCCCTTTCTAAGTAAGATTGTTCTTGATATTAATTTTGATGCGCACTCTTAACCTTTCTGTCCCATCCCTTTCTCAGCCTCCATTCTTTGATTTCCTTTTCTTCTACTTAACTGTCTCTCCCTCTCTCTCATTCTTTACTCTCTCTCTCATTCTTCATGGTTTCCTCACAACCATTCCCCTTTCTTCTTTCCATTTCTCTTGCTTCTCCTCCTCCCTCCCGTCGTTGACCCGCGACGAGAGCTCCGCTACTGTCTTTCTAGCCTGATCTTCTTGAGGTGTGGACGGCAATTTTCTTTGCTCCGTTCGCCGTTCACAGAAATTAGCGTTCGTAATAGTTTTTTTCGTTCGCCGTTTACAGCCCTTCTTGTCTTGTTATTTTCCTTGTCCTGTCTTTTACTGCTTATATTTTGTACTGTCGTTACTGTCCTGTTTTTGTTACCATTTTTACCCCTCTGCAAAAAGATCTCAAATTTTATTTGATTTGCTTTTCGCAGGAAGGAAAGTTTCTTATCGAAGATACGTCTCGCCTTCACCTTCGAAACGTAGAGTAGATGAAACCATGGCGACTGAAGAAGGGGTTTGTTCCTTGTGTTATTTGTCCTGTACTCTATTTTTTTGTTGTTTAAGAGAAATGTCCAGTTCCTTGGGTTTGTGTCTATGTTTTCGTTTCTCATTGTGTTCGAGGTTTATTTGGTGTCCTGTACTCATATATGCGTGTATATATACATGTAGAGGTAGGTACGTACATATATGTATATATTATATATATATATATATATATATGCATATGTTTTATTATTAATATATATATATATATATATATATATATATATATGTGTGTGTGTATATATGTATATATGTTTGCATAGATATATACATACGTGTGTGCGTGTGTGTATGTGTGTGTGTTTTTCTACACGTATTTATTTACGTATGTACCTATGAATGTATATATCATACACTTGTTATTAATTCGAAATTATGACAGAAGGAAGTTTCTACATCGTATATGTATGTATATATATATATGTATATGTATATGTATATGTATATAATATTTGTATACATGTGTGTGTGTGTGGTGTGTGTGTGGTGCGTGTATACATACTTACACATAAATATATATATATAAATCTTTAGATACATACGTATATGTGATACTATATTCAAATGAATATATGTAATATTAATTGATACGCCTGCAGAAACGCAGACCGTGTTATATTGTAGAAATAGGTCACCGTCAAAAATGCAATCACTGAAGATATGAAATAATTATGAAGCGATGGCTGTAGGCGGAAATACTATGACGATAGTGTTTCAAAGATTGTTTTCTAATTACCTTAAGAGCGATTTGCTTTTGCTGTCAATTCTGTTAGCAACTAATAATGTTAATAAACAATTACATTAGCTGCTAATGCTTTTAAGAAACCAATCACATTTGCATGTGCAGTGGATGAATCATAAAAATTACAATTTCAAACTCACATACTGATCTTTCGAATTATGTCTAAATGTCTACATGTAGCGATAGAAATTATGGCTATGCATCTGCTACGTAGAAATATGTAAGAATTATTCACATGTGCATGCAAATATACACACATATTTAAGTTATGTTTTCTGAATTATATATGAATTTAGAGAGAATGTCTGTTTTTAGGTGAGTAGTGTAAGCAGACGATAAATATTTCAAACACATGCAGATTCTCATACGTACATAAAACGTCCACTATCTCTCTCACTCACATATGCACACATAATAAATATACCATTGAGGACTTTAACCATATTAGAGCATACAAATCTTACATTCACTTTCCTTTATTCCTTACTGCTGCTGCTACTACTACTACTACTACTACTACTACTACAATCACGCACACACACATTCATATATAGACACACACGGAGACATACACAGACACACAAACAGAAACGCACAGACACACACAGGCAGACACACAGACACACAGACAATCAGACAGACACACACACACATGCATACACACGACGGGCTACTTCCAGTTTCTGTTCACCAAATCCTCTCACAAGCTTTTGGTCGGCCTACGGCTATATTAGAAGAGTGCTGCCGAAGATGCCGCTCAATGGGACCGAACCTAGAACCATGTGATTGAGAAGCAATCCTCTCAGCACACAGCCACGTCTGTGTCTATATGCTGTTATTAGCATTTTCTCAAGCAAGGATGTAGAGCCATCAGATACGCTTTTCTCTATGTAATTATAAATAATAGAAACGTCTTATGATATAGATAGATATTGAACTCCATTGATGTAGCTAATCATTTCTGTTTTAAAAACAAAACCGATATATATGTGCATAAATAAATATATGCAATTCATCTAACGCAGATGATGTTTGCGTACCTTAGTTAAGATGAACTTATTTAAACTTACTTTTAATAGCGTAATAGTTACTCTTATGTAATTACGTATCTTAGCAGTGTATCATATGAATGCAAAACTAATTTAACCAGATCAAGTCTATTAAATAAACCATAGTGTTTATCTAGTGTTCGTAAAGTATGCATGAAAAATTGTCCTCGCTATCTATGCTCCAATACACAATGAACGTTTTATCTATAATTCGAGCTGGTACTTCTAAGGAGATTTGAGTACGACTTAACCAGGCATCCTTTACAGCTTACTAAATTTTTGAATGTACCACCGAGAAATGTTGATTTCTGACATACATCTGGCACACACACACACACACACGCAAGCATGCACACACCCGCCCACACCCCCACGCATAGGTGTATATATAAACACATATATACATGTGTAAATATATGCATGTATACATATATATATATAGGTATATGTTTGTATATATATATAAATTCAATAATAAGGATAGAAATTGATATTAATCAATTAAAACAAGTGGCTTAGCATATTTAAAAAAATCTGAAGATAAAATTTGTGTTACATAAAAATTTAGAGGACTGGCCCCTAAAGTGGACAGACTATATGCTAAACATAGACGTAGTAGTAGTAGTAGTAGTAAGGACTAAATAGACGTCTATGTTTTGCATATAGGCTGTCCACTTTAGTGGTCAATCCTCTAAATTTTGTATATATATATGTGTGTGTGTGTCCGTGTGTGTGTTTGTATTTGTGTACCCGATAAGTATGTATGCTTGCACTGTGAATGCTTCCTTCTCTTTCTCTCTCCCCTCTCTCTCTCTTTCTCTATCTGTGTTATTAGTTTTGTGCGCGTGAAAGTGCATTCTGTACAACTTGTAGATTACAAGTTTTGATTTATACAAATCTCCTGTGTCTCTTTTTTACTCTCCTCAGCTCCCCGCTTGCTGCATTCCCTAGTTGAAATTTATACACATGCGGACACGCACGCATACACACACATACGCACACACACACGCACACAGACACACACATATACATAGACAGAGGAAGATTCACAAAATAAAAAAGGTGGATGGGTTTCTGTTCGACAGCTTTAAGTGTAGTAATCTCAGTGCTGATGTATTTGACCTCATGAGACTCGGCACATACTGTTTAGTAATACACAATATGAACAGTCACTAAATAAATGAATTTTGATAAGACGTGATCGAATTTTCAATCATATCTACTTAATCATCACCACTGGCACCAACCTAAAATTAGCTTAATTTTAAGACATTAAACTACTATTCCCTATAGACAAATACTATTCCCCGACATAAAAAATAAAAGGACAAAAAAACAACAACAAACAAACGAGGAAACGCTATTCATACATAGAGATTCCAACCACCCTAGAGCTGTTACTGAGAATTGTGCAGAAGACTTAAGTAGGACAGTTGTAAGTCTATACTCAGGCAGATACATATTCATCAGATGCTTTAGTAACAAGTGGATTTAGCAGGTAAGTAGTACACAGAAAAAAATCCAGGCAAACTAGTCGATCAAGGACTTTCTTTCTAGAAAGCCAGCATCTTCCACTCATACACTAATGTAAAACCATTTGAATAATGATAAGTTTATAATCAGCTTTCTTTTTTCTACAATTCTGCTTCTCATATCTCATGTCACAAGATAAAACATACATACAGACCACCCGGCCATTGACAGCAACCTGTTCATGGAGTAAGGCATCAGTCCTCTTTACTAATCTATCAATCTATCTATCTATCTATCTATCTATCATCTATCTATCTATCTATCTATCTATCTAGTTACCTGTCTGTCTGCATGTATATAAATATATATATCTGTATGTCTGTTTATATGCGTATATATATATATATATATGCGTGTGTGTGTGTGCGTATGTATATATACATAGTTATATATATATATGTATATATAGGTGTATGTACATAAATACATACATATTCATTTATATGCATCCATACGTACACTATGTGTCTTTATATTTATCAAATCATGTAATTATCTATGTAGATATTGAATTATTGATCAGGCAGTCTCTTTCATTATAGGTCTTTCTTGACACCAATAAGTATTTTCTATTAAATATTGGGAAAGACGACTGTTTTTTTTGCTCTTCTTTTCTATGCTGATTCATAACTTGCAGTTAGTCAATATATTCTCTGTGATGCCTCGTCTAATTATCAGTAAAATATGTCGTTTCCCAAGTGGCAATATCTCTAATCCATACACTTATATCTGTGTATCTAACAACGCTTTTTGTGACCTATGTGTGTAACATAGCTGTATCTAAAAGTCAGATATAAATAAAATGGGATGTTTTGAGGTGCTGTGGTCAAACATATAAAGATCATTTACAATTTTGCTGATATGATTTCATTTCATGTACGCAGCTCTATATGTAATTAATAATTAAAAAAAAGGGGAAGGCATTTATATTTTTCGGACAAGCAGAACGGATAAAAATGCATATTTATAGATACAAAACTATACGCATGAAAGTGCATAAATGCAGTCATAGAGAACCACACACACACACACACACACCACACACACATACACGCACACGCACACTCACATGCACACGCACATCCATACACGCACACACACACACACTCAGGCACGCCGACACACACACACATATACGATCTCATACACACGCACATACATATATATAATTATATTAAATAATAAATAAATTACATAGGAACAGGAATTATGTAATCATTTTAATTAGTTTACCGAAGCTTAATGCAATAGAGAAACTGCGAGCCCAGAGTTGAGTGAGGGAGTGACATTTTATAACCTCCTGGCTGTCAGATCTTAGTAATACTGTGAATTATAAGCATATTGCTTTCAAATTTTGGCTCAAGGCCAGCAATTTCGGGAGTGGGAGTAAATCGAATACATCGTGCTCAACAGGTTCTCATTTTATCGATCCTGAAATTGAACTCGGACCTGTCTGCTCGCCCCCCTTATTGTTAATTATAATTATATTGAGTTCTAACAATTGATTATTGCTGTTTTTATAGCTAAGCAGAATAATTCTTTCTGCTATAGCTACAAGGCCTGAAATTTAGCGGGAAGGCACTAGTTGATTACATCAACCCCAGGGTTACACTGGTATTTAATTTATCGACCCCGAATGGATGAAAGACAAAGTCGACGTCGGCGGAATTTGAACTCAGAACGTGAGGACGGACGAACGTGGAGACGGAGGCTTTGCAATTTTCGTGATCTTGCATGTCCTGGTCTGGAAGTTGCTTCGCCAAACATGTAGCTCGAGAACGTATCTACATGGGGGCAGTGAGGCGAGATCGAATTGCTTAGATTTTGTGAAATTTTCCTTCCCATCGCACTTTGCTTATGGACCGCAATGTATTCACCATTTTTGTCCTTTTCTTACCATACAGCACACATGTGAACCACTCCTGTTCATTCATCACCTCCTCGTCGACTTCCCAAGACACCTCTAATTTGGAGAACGCTCTCTGGAATGATTCATCTGTTTCAACGTCTTTCAGTCCCTTCAATTGCCCCTTCTTTTTGAAGGCACTGGTACTATCGCACCCGATGAAGGTATGATAATCCAGCAATGCAGAATAGAGAACAGGCGTGGAAGATATAGCCAGCTTGGTCACATCGATACAGCGTCGTATGTTGCCCTTTCCAGTTTCAAACAGAATTTGAGGTATTTCCAGTAATCTAGTTCAAAAATGTCTGAATCGGGATTCTTCACACGATTGGATTTGCATCATCGTTATTTGGCAAACATGCAATACAAGATTATACGAATGTCAGTTTCTTCCTGTGAAGATTCGAGAGAGAAAATGTTACATCTATCCGATGTCAACTATAAGCTTTTCCTTCACATTTCAGTACCATCTCATGTCCAGTGAGAATGTCGGAAGACACCTCACTCCTCCAAGTTGAGAACAGATGCTGAATGAACTGTGTCTTGTTTTCACTTGCAAGAAAATATTTCCAGTCTTTCGGACGATTTGTTTTCTCATCACTCAGGATGAGTTTGTCTCCAACACCTCATCTGTTTCGTTCCACCCCTTTTACAGAGTCTTCCTTGTAATTGTACATGTCAGTGCTAAATATGATAGGCGACAGTTGAAGAGCAGATTCCAGCACCTTACGAGATATTTCCCCGAATATTTGTGGAATCTCAAGCAAGCAAAGGAACACTGCACTTTCATCCTCTATGATGAGGCTCTGTCTTGGATCAGAACATGTTTGAAGCCTTTCGATTTGTCTGTTTTTGCAAGAAATCCGTCTACCAATCCAATGCTGTATGGAACAGGCGTCAATGGGTATGTCAACAGTTTGTCATGGTCAAGTCTGCGATCAATCTGTGCGTGAGACTTCACTAGTAAGTGAAACGCTACGTTTCCCTGCTGCTTGTACTCGACAATCATTGTTTAGAAACGTTGAGAATTTCCCGGACTGGTTCATGTGTGCTATGGTTTTTAAATTTGGGCGTTTAATCGGATCAAAGAAGCCATCCTTCTTCATTAGTCTGTTTTCTATGAAGTCTTCCTTTGCTAGCCTACCAACAATCTCAGCAGTGAGGACGTCCTTCACAACTTCTTCTCAAGCCAGAGCGCCAGATGATAGATTGTACAACTTTCCATCATCTGAGATGCTGAAAGGGTTGTTGAAGCATCTGACATCTGCAATGGTCCATGAGACAAGTTTCTCGCTGGTAGTAATTTCACAAGGACGAACATCCCGATGTTACACGCCTTTGTCTTATTCATCAGACATTCCCGCTTGAAAAAATGTAGCCTGAAGGAATTTAGCTCGTTCTTTATATGACTTTGTCCATCTTTGATGTCATAACGACGATGCACAACAAACTGCTATGGTGTAGGTAGGGTCAATTTTTGTTTACTTTTGACTTCAAGAATCCCTTTCTATAATTTGATTCTCATTTTATAGATCAACTCAAATATCATCTTTTGTTGTCATTTGCAATGAT
The DNA here is from genome assembly GCF_006345805.1 of Octopus sinensis. Taxonomy (NCBI): domain Eukaryota; kingdom Metazoa; phylum Mollusca; class Cephalopoda; order Octopoda; family Octopodidae; genus Octopus; species Octopus sinensis. Next base: position 99,156,841 of record NC_042997.1, on the reverse strand, counting down.
TCAAGGAAAGATTCCAAAGTAACACTTGTTAGATTTTGCCTTACTTCTATTCGACACATTCACCAATACGTACAAAACAGTATGTAAAGGAGCAGAAATATCTCACATTCCACTGAGTAAACAGTACTTTTTACAATTTTCTTTTACTTCTGGTAGTAAAAAGCACATGTTCCTTTTGAATCATTTTCAATAAAGAAAAACGTTATAGGGTCTTGGTGATGAATAAAACCTGTGAATGCAAGATATTATAGATGAAGGTCAAATTTCGTGACCTTTTGACCTCTGGTCACCTTTTTACAGAATAAATTTCCTTATCGTTTGCATGAATTTGTAGATCTTCATCAGGCAATCATTGCAGGTGGTCATTTGAAATATTTTAGCGAAGAGTTGCAAAGTTACAGCTGTTTGAATTTTACATAGCCCTAATTTTCTGCCTCCAGTTGTGAAAATGGGCTTGGTCAAAAAGTCCATTGGTGGGTATCTTCTATCCCAGATTTTGTTCGCTGGCAACATCAATTTTCTGACTTGTTAGACCCAGGGCTACATGAAAATACCCATTAAAGTAAATCACAAGAGAGCTGGACCATGAATCCCACTAGTCCATGGCCTAAATTCATTTTTAGAACATATTCAACGTCGATTAACATAGCTAAAGCACGTATAGCTGTTTCTAACTAAGGCACAAGGACAGTAATTTTGTGGGGCAGTGTGTAGACGTTACCAGCCACCCAGTACTTGAGCAATACTATTTTCTTTCGATTCAAAAAGAATAACAGACAGAAGGATGATCTTGGCGGGATTTGTACTCAGAACGTATAAAGCCAGAAGAAATTCTGTCAATTTAAAGATTCTGATAATAGCCTCAAATTTTGTCACACGGCCAGTAATTTTAGGTAGAGTGGGTAAGTCAACTACATCGATTCCAATGCTAAACTGGTTCTTATTTTATCAACCCTGAAGGAATAAAAGGCAAAGTCGACTTCGGACAGAGGTTAATGTGTGGGCGGAAACACTACTTGGCATTTGCTACGACGCTTTAACGATTCTACCAGCTCGTCGCCTTAAACATTTCTGTTCACTTAATGTAAAATATATAACATAAACTATATGACATACAGCATAAAATATACAACGTGAGAGTAATTTTCTGAATCGATGTTTAAACGTTGAGTCATACATTAACATAAAAACCATTATAATCGGTCCAATGTAATTACATTTATTTATTTTAAATTAGACTGAAATGATTTTCTTTATTGACGACAGTAATAGCTTTCTGATATGAAATTCAGCGGCGTTATAGTTTCACACAGAAAGATGATAATGTTTATGTGTGTTTTTGTTTAAAAAAGTGCAATCAAAATAACTACAGAAACAATAATGAACGAAATCACGCTATTGCAAGATATTAATTATTCTATTTAAATATTCTGATATTCTAATGATAAAAATTTGGGAAAAATGAATATCGATCAGAAAGGGTAAATACTGCCATAATATAAAGGATTGAAACAGTAATGGATAAACGCATATGGTAAGCGTTCATTGCTTGTTCTTCATAAGGTTTATAGTATTAGGTTTTGAGCTTCGTTTAGTTATTATTTCTGAGTTAGTAGCATTTCTATTTGCTCCATCAAATAGCTATTGCTCCTAGATATATATAACTCATGTTGAATTAGAAATAAGAAAAAAGGGAAATCGTTAAGTTACCCTGATGTAAGGTTTCAACTATTGTTTATAATAGCAAAGGGGATTCTATATGACTATTAGACATTGGAAAATTGCCTTTGAATCACACAGTATATTTTAACACGGAAAGAACACATTAGATACTATGCTTAAGATATACTATACTCTATGAGAGTATAGACATTGGCCTTAATGTATTTAGTTAAACCAAAGACCTCAGATTGAACAACAACAACGACAACGACGGCGACGACAATAACAACAACAGCAGCAACAACAACGACGACGACGGCGACGACAATAACAACAATAACAACAACATCAACAGCAGGAAAAACAGCAACAACAAGAGAGCCTGTACGTGGTTGCTCGGTCCGCTAGATTTCGCAACCAAATCTTCTTTAAATCGCATCATATCGTCTAATATAAGGAGGAAGTACATTAGACATTGTAATCCTCTATGCAACGAAAATACTGGACGGCCATGAGAGGAAAGTCTGGTCTGTCTGATCGGGGTTGAACTGGGATCTAAACAGTAACAACGAAGCCTTCTGTAGTCACCTCTCTCTAAAAACGCTAAGCATATTACCAGCAAGACAATAATATGAATCAGACTCCAAATAAAAATTTTGTGTATTTAAATGAATTGCATCAAACGTTTGTGGCTAATAGTGTACAGTGAATCAATACTGAAAATAAAGAAACGAAAGTATAAAAAAAATTATCTAATGCATAAGATATGTGTGAATATAAACTTAATCTAATCGTCATCATCATCATCACAACAGTGGATAAAATTTTATCATTTCCTCTTGCACACGCATTCATAAGGTTTGAGTTACACATAGAAAATGAGGTTGCTTTGACGAAAAAGCATTGACAATAATTATAGAGAATTCTATATATTATCTGAAGGAATATCTTCATGGGAAAATATATGTAGTTTTTATTAATGATTTCTCGTTATCAATAATTTGTTCTTTTTTGTTCATCTCAATCCAAAATATCTTTTAGAGTAAGACGTCAATATATTAACAGAGAGGGGATTTACTAATTCATAGGCTGCATGATGTAATCTATAATTATCTCCTTACGTAAGTAATAAATTATTCATTCATGATCATAGCAATTTGCATGAAATTGGTAAAAATAATCATGAGACTGGAAACACGCCAATGCTGCCGATTTTAAACGTCACTGATCATAATAATGTTATAGTCATTCTCTCTGAGAATTAGTATTATAAGAATTGAGAAGCAGGGAAAATGATAATGACATTCTGAAGATATAGATAGAGGTTTAATTCTTTGTAAATAGTTTCAATGTAATAGAAATGCAGTTCTTATCTAATAGCAGTGTTATACATTTTGACTAAAGCTTGCAATAAAAATTCAGTAAAAGTTTACTACGGCTTAATGTAGATTGCTAGAGTCGGAATAGGTTTACATCATTTAAAATGGTCATAATTAAGAATACCGAAATTCAGTGGGTTCTTCTTAAGAAATCGACGATTTGTATGTATATAAATACTTTATAGTATTCTCAGTGAATGTTGCACACTAAACACGTTTTAGTCATCCTCGTTGTTGTCTTAAGAGAAGAACCAATATAGTAGTGATTTATTGCGGTGAAAATACAATCCAACCCACGCATTTCAAGTTATTACATTAACATAATGACTAATGCCTTAGTGAAGATTCTAATTTCTCGACTAGTGATGCTAGGCGTAAGTTTAAATTTTAGTGCGTCCCCCTCATCTCTCTCTCTCTATCTCTCTCTCTTTATATATATATATATATGTATGTGTATGTGTGTGTGTGTGGGTGTGTGTGTGTGTAGATATATTATTTATAAATATAAATATATACACATACATATATATAACACATGTGTGTATGCATTCGATTCAGTTTGTATGTGAATCACTTCTATATATAACACCACATCTCCACCCCTTGTTCAGGGATCTTACTGTATGTGTCTAGACAGTACTTTCGATGAGGAGGTTTAATAAAACTGAAATGAAGCACTACGGTCGTTACAATACAAGACACAGATCAAACCTTCATTCCTTACATATATCTAAACTGTTTTTGTCATTGAAATTCCCAAAATTCCATCAACTGTTACTTTAAAAATTAGTTTTTTTCTTGATATGCAAAATCGGTAAAGTATCAAACCAAATGCCTGGCAGTGTTCAGCTACAGATCTCCACGTTCGGAGTTTGGGTCGAAAGTGGTTTCCATTTCTGGACCGGGCGACGCGTTGTGTTCTTGAGCAAAACACTTCATTTCACATTGCTCCAGTCCTCTCATCTTCAAAAATGAGTAAACCTGCGACGGACCGGCGTCCCGTCCAGGTGGAGAATATATATACCTCGAAAACCGGGAAACCAGCGCTTATGAGTTGATATGACTCAAGAAGGTAACTCTACCTTAGAAGGTAAAAATAAAGTAAAGGGTCAGATACTATGATCAACTTACTCGAATAACCTTTTTAGCAATTCAGGCCATTTACCTATATTAGAAATAATTATGATCATAATTTCCTGCAAAACTAGCTGTACTCGCTGGGATACGTGGGATACAGACGTTAGAGACTAGGAAACGATGCCCTTGTAGGGCACTGCCCATGAACTTATAACAGACGAACTGTAGACAGAAACTTCACTGAAAGGCTAGCTAGTGAACTGGTCAGCAGTGAAGGAGACTCCGAAGCACGAGGCGGCTGATCTCTCTCGCCTTCACGGTGTATAACCTAATGAAACAAAATAAATTTTACATTAGCACACACGTGTTCTCCGTTGATTGTTTTTGCATAACTTAACGAAATCTATACTCTAAGGTATTTTATTTCACTTCTTATTCTGCCAATTACTCCTCTCTTTCGAACTCTCCCTCTGTATGCCGCTTATACTCACACACACATACACAAGCACATAAGTTTGGAAGATACTTTCATGCAGTACACTTATCGAAATATTTTCTAATCTATTGCAGATGGACATTCCATTCTTATATCGTATGATGTCTCACTGGCATTCCTTCCTGTTCACTGCATTCTGAGTTCAAATTCCCTCTTTTTCTCCCTCATCTTTTATCCTTTTAGAGTCGATAAATAAAGTACCGGTCGGAGGTTGCGAATTGATGAAATATTAAAACATGGAACAAGAGGCTTTTAGTTAGCTGTTTCAATTCTGTGAGTTCTGAGTTAAAATCCAATTTTCCATCACTGACAGAAAGAGCTATAGTCTTGAGCAATTCTTAAGCAAGTACCCAAGTTCTTCTGTTGTCCCCTCTGGATAATCCTTTCTACTTAGGGCACAAGGCCTGAAATTTTGAGGGAGGAGACTAGTCGATTACATCGACCCCAGTGTTTCACTGGTACTTAATTTAAGTGTCAATTAAATACAGCTATAGCATAATGATTAATTCCACATATGTTACGGTGTCCGTTTCGGCATGAATAAAGACCATCAGTGGTGAATTCTTGTATTCTTCTGAAAATAAAATAAAAATAACAAGAACCTCACGGGCGAAATGCGTAGCCGTATTTCGGCTGCCGTTACGTTCTGAGTTCAAATTCCGCCGAGGTCGACTTTGCCTTTCATCCTTTCGGGGTCGATAAATTAAGTACCAGTTACGCACTGGGGTCGATATAATCGCCTTCGTTTGTCTGTCCTTGTTTGTCCCCTCTGTGTATAGCCCCTTGTGGGTAGTAAAGAAATAGGTATCTCGTCTGTCTTTACGTTCTGAGTTCAAATTCCGCCGAGGTCGACTTTGCCTTTCATTCTTTCGGGATCGTGCTGGGGTCGATCTAATCAACTTAGTCCCCTTACAAAAATTTCGAGCCTTGTGCCTAGAGTAGAAAAGAATATTTGCACCTCAAAGCAATTTGGTTGATGACGCTCATTGGGCCGTTTCATTTACCGACGTGTAGAAGACGGGCTCTTATTTGCTTTGCGTACACTGTAGCTATTAAATAGCATAATTAATGGTTTCAAGTTTTGGCACAAGGCCTGCAATTTCAAGTGAGGGTGTAAGTCGATTACTAGAGTCGATTATATTGACTTCAGTCAATAACATTGAGTCCAGTACTTATTTTATCGACCCTGAAACGGTGAAAGAGGATGTCGACTTCAGCGGCATTTGAACTTAGAATATAAAGACGGACGAAATGCAGCTAAGCATTTTGCCCGACGTGCTAAATGAGATAAACAATAAGACTAAGACTTGTCACTGATATTGTGATGAACATCAAGCCATATCGGATGTTATATTTTAGCGACCTCCGTACCATAATAGAAGACGAAGATCTTTCTACTAAACGTTATTGCCAAAGATATACAATTGGAAATTGTGGACTTACCTGATGGGAAGATGAGAGACAAAGATTCTTGGTATGTCGTGATGAAATGCATCGATATTTTGAACACTTGGAAGAGAAGGGCAATGAGATCTTCGAGAGTATATGGAGGGTAGCTACTTTTGAAAATCTTGCAGGGATGAAGGACAAATAAAGTCCGGAAGCATTTGAAATTAAGACATACGCTCGAAGTACTACAATATATTTATTTCGTTGTTATAACATTTCTCATCAAATTTCTCATCTTACATCGATAAAGAAAAAAAACAATAACAGAGCAAAATAAACCGTAAAACATCAATGATATCGATACAAAAGGGAAGTTGGAAGGAAAATCAACAACAAAAAAACGATGAATATAATTGAATTTATGGATAAAAGAAGAGCAGCAACCACAGCAGCCGCAGCAGTAGCAGCAGCACTGCTCTCCGTACCAACAACACAACGACCACCATCACCACCAACATGAACGACCACGACGATGATATCAACGGAATAAGGAGATACAATATGCTGGAGATGCTGCTGGTGTGTAATAATATAATGGGATAGATATGCTTGTTGCTTCTGACAGCTGGAAAATATGATAGTGTTAGGAAGATTTCCAGCAGTGTCCATATGTGCACCAAGCACCTGGTTATGCGAAAGCAGTTATGAGTTTACGTACGTGTGCCTAAGTATAAATTATTTTTCAGTTACGTATGTAAGTGTCTATGCATATGTATACACACATAAACACACACACATACATTTATGCATGTGTGTGTCTATTTATGCATATATACATATGTATCGTATACGTATGTACATGTATATATATATATTATATATATATATATATATATATATATATATATATATATGGTTGGTGTATATGCCTGTATGAATGATGTTACTAATATGCGTGTGAAGTCTAAGCTGATGCTTAACCTTTGATCGAATTCAATTTGCATAAACCATTAAACTTAATTTGGAGAGGATCTAAGAAAAGAAGGAAATATAGTTGAAAACTTAGTGAAGAGGAAGAAGTGTGAAGGTTGTGAGATAAGAACGGAGGGTATATTAGTAGTAGGCGGAGGACAGGGATGTGAAGAGCGGATTATGGTAGAGTAGTTTCGCTAGGGAGTAAATAGAAAAGAGAGAGGAGGACAGGCAAGATATGAAGAGGAGGAGACGATAAAGAATGAGGAAAGGTAGTGGAAGGAATGCATATTTAGATGTGCCAAAGGAACCAACGAGGATGTGAAAAGAAGAAGGAAGTTGAGAAAGAAGAAGGATGAAGAAGTGACGGAAGAACAACAAAACGAAGAAGATTGCAGAGCAAGAAAGAAAGAAAAGCTTTGCGAGTGGTGGTTGGTTATAATCGTAAGGGCGTGAAAGAGGAAAAAGAAAAAAGGAAAAAAAATGATGACGAGATCGTTCATGTAGAAGAGAGTGGAGAAAATGATTTAAACGAATTCAGTTCGAAATAGAGTGATATAAAGAGCGAAAAGAGAGGATTGGTGTTGAAGTACGAATTAGGATGCATGTGGAAGGCATAGAGAGAAATAGAGAGAAAATGAGAGTGGGAGAGTGGGAGAGTGGGAGAGAGATACAGAGATAGATATTACAGGTTAAGAGAGAAAGGATACAAAAGGACATGGAGGAAAACAAGGGCAAAGATAAAGAATCAATAACAGATTGTGTAAAAATCGTCTGCTCCATTAGTGGTATGAATTCATAATCACTGCCTACTCCGGCTCTGAATTATCCATTTAGCTGATTGTTTTCAGATACCACTTGCACTTCGATTTACGTTTTATTTTTTTCTCTCTTTCAACACCTATCAATCTTTTCTTGCTGTTGAAAGCTCATATGATTTACTGCTCTATCTATTTATGTGTCTTTCTGTCTGGATGTCAGTCTGACAGTCTCCTACACGTGTGTCTGTAATAAGTGACAATCTATCAGCATATCTCTTTCTCTCTTTCACTTTCACTTTCACTCTTTCTCTTTCTCTCTCTGATGCACGTGCTTATGCACGCGAAACACAACATGCGTGCGTGTATATGTAGGTGGCAGGTTATAAATACGTGTGACATCCCTCATGCAATTTTGATATTTTCTAAAATTTCTAAGATAATTTCTTTTAAGTGCGCACAAGCGTACATACAAAACCAGGTATACTTCAGTGCACATACACACACACACATATATACACACACGCATGCTCACACACGCATGCTCACACACGCGCGTGCACTCACACACACACATACTTTGTTTATGTATTTTACCCTAATTTATTCAAATCAGTGTTCTTTTCTTTATCTTTAGTCACAACGTTTCGGACGTTGTACACCAAAGACATCTTCTGGTACATGTCCTGTTTGGAAATTTACTCAGAATTTCAAAATAAACTCGTTATCATATACGCAGATGAATTCTGTTCTCATTTCCTTGTCTAAAATCGATATATTTTGTTAGTTATTCTCCAGCTTATAAAGACTCTTTTCTCGTTTCATTTGAAACGCAGAGTTTATACAGATTAACTCTTCCAGAAAGTAACTCTCCTACCCAAAGTAAACTGCTAAAATTAACTCTACATTTGACAAGTTTAAATTCACTATCCTTTTATGCTATAGAACAAGGATCTAATGGAAATTAGGAACTTCAGATAGAACCTTTTAGTGGCCGTATTCCAAGTTTCGGTTGTATAGAATAAGAATCGTATATACATATACCTTGAAGAAGGCGAGCGATACTGACATTAGCAATTGTATTGGCAGATGTTATGAGGTTTGTTGGAGGTACTCTAAGTATCTCCTTAGATATAAGGAACGGATTTGATATGGTTCGCTAAACCGCTCTGGAGAGTACTGAAAATGCCGAAAATGCCGAATAGAGCTGGTAAGGATATATATATATATATATATTATATATATATATATATATATATATATATATATATATATATATATAGAGAGAGAGAGAGAGAGAGAGATCGAACCAACCGAAAGGAGACGTGAAGTGAACTAAGATAGTTCTCAATTAGTCACGCTTAGGATTCCCAACAGTTGCTTCTGATAAAACTCTATCATAAAAGTGGTGCTTGAGATCACTACTAAGTTCAGCCAGCTGAGAATATGGATGCTTCTGTTCACCTTCATGCCTGTCTGTCTGTCTGTCTGCCTCTCTACCTGTCTGTCTACTTGCCTGCCTGTCTGTTTCTCTCTCTTCCTCTCCTTTTTTTGCTCTCTCGCTCTCTCTCTGTCTATATATATTTTTATTTTCTTCTTTTCTTCTTTTACTTGATTCAGTCATTTGACTGTGGCCATGCTGGAGCACTGCCTTTAGTCGAGCAAATCGATCGCAGGACTTGTTCTTTGTAAGTCTAGTACTTATTATATCGGTCTCTTCTGCCGAACCGCTAAGTTACGGGAACGTGAACGCATCAACTTCGCTTGTCAAGCATTGGTGGGGAACAAACACAGACATACAAACATACACACACACACACACACAAACGTATATATATTTATATATATATATATATATATATATATATATATATATATATATATATATATATATATACGACAGGCGTTTTTCAGTTTCCGACTACCAAATCAATTCACAAGGATTTGGGCAGCCCGAGGCTTATAGTAGAAGACACTTGCCCAAGGTGCCACGCAGTGGGACTGAACCCGGAACCATGTGGTTGGTAAGCAAGCTACTTACCACACAGCCACTTCTGCGCCTATATATATATATATATATATATATATATATATATGCATACATATTTATACACACACACACATGTGTATACACACAAACACATATCTATCTATCTATCTATCTATCTATCTATCTATCTATCTATCTATCTATCTATCTATCTATCTATCTATCTATCTATCTATCGATCTATCGATCTATCTATCTGTCTGAATAGATGCATATACAGCTCTATAAACTCTATATTGCCTTTTAGAATGATTAATAGTGTCAAGTAGTCTTCTGACAAAAGGGGAACTTATTTACGTGTAAGTAAACTATATTGTTCTAAATGTTCTTTATTAGAAGGTTATTATCATTAATCTGATGAAAATCTTTGAAACGGATCAATATCTACGTCAGCAGAACACGTGGAGATGTTTCAACAACTTTGGAATTGTTAAAGGTCATCGGGTCGTCAGTTGTAGCTATACAAAGATATAATGGAATATATGCATGTGCATGAAAATATGTATTGGTGCATACGGATGTGCGTAGATAGACGGAGATAGAAAGAAATGGAAGAAAAGACACAGAAATGAAACGGGAGAGTGAGAGATATAGAGATAGAGAGAGAGTGAGAGAGAGAGAGAATTGGAAGTAGAGAGAGAAATTAAGGTAGAGATAGAATGAGAGAAAGAGGCAGGACTAGGGAGAAAGGAGAAAGTATATGTGACTATGCGCGGACGTTCGCATGTGTTCACATATAAAATAAAGAATAAAGACGTAATAATCATTGTTGATTATAAAAGAACTATCAAACAGACACACAGGCATGTATACACACACGCATACACGCACACACATATACACACACACAATACACGTGGTTTCGCACGTTATCTCTTTACGCGATACGTAGAGAAGTATCTGAAAGTGGAATTTTCGTAGACGGATACTGAGCTGAAGCTTGTCTTATATAAACCTATAGTGATGATAGTTGATGACCGAGAAAGACCGTCACTTACCTTCGCCCATGCAAAATGCCTGCAATGCTCGCTCATTGAGTTATTGCACTAACTATCGGCTTCAACCAGGTTCATGTCTGCGGCTTCAAGCTCGCCGCGGCGCTCTCCTATGCAAATGGGCATCAAATAGTCGCCTGGTCGGTGACTGCACAATCTCAAATTTTAGATCCGATAGAGCAGCTTCATCAGAACCTCACAAACCGTCTCTACCCTATTGACACCTTCCAGAGACACGCCAGAGGAAGATATCACGTGACAATATGAGTCGCAGACTCACGGATGTAGGTCTGTCATGCTCTGAAGCACAAGCAATAGACCCCCTCAAATGTCCAAAGCCATTCCCTACATATCTGGTCTTATATCAGAGTGAACTTCTCTCAAAGACATGCTTTAACAGAAGCTAAGGGCTGTCTCACACAGTGGTCTTCCAGCACGTCGGACACTAACCCAGAATTTCTGAGGGCACGTGCTATTGCTTGAACCTACACTTGGTCTATCTATCCTTTTGACCGGTTTTGCTTTTAGTACACAAACATACATACATACGTACGTACGTGCATACATGCATACATATATACATATATATGTATATAAAACATGTATATATACATACAAACAAACAAATGCACATATATGTACATATATATATATATATAAACATATATGTATATGTATATGTATATGTATATGTATATGTATATGTATATATATATATATGTATGTGTATATATATATATATATATATATATATATATATATATATATATATATATATATATATATATATACATACATACATACATACATACATACATACATACATACATATATATGTAAATATAACGTAAACAGAAAATGGAAAATATTGATCAACAATTGACTTACATTAATTATTATTTTGTAATTCAATAGAAATAGACTGTATCCCTATTTGTATTTAATTAAAAAATAATAATTGATGTAAGTAATTTTTTGTTGATCAATATTTTTCCATTTTCTATTTACTTTAAATTTGATTGCTGATAAACTCATGTTTATCTTTGTCATCACCTGTAAACTATGAGCATAATGTGCTTGCTTAAATATATCCAGGTATATATAGGTAATTATACCGGTAGTAAAACGGATAATTTTATCCCTTAGACGGCTATTCCAAATTCTAACCCTACTAAACTTATATATATATATATATATATATGCTTGTTTTTGTTACATCAACAAAAACATTGAAAAGATATATGCAGTGGCTTTGGCTTTCTTAAGTCTAAGTTATAAAGCACGCACACACAGACACAGCTTGGAATGTAAATTACTGAACATGATGGTTAATAAATGGCCTAAACGGCCAATATAACTTTTATTAATGGTCCTAATACTTCGTCTACAATTGTATAACTGTAGAGTATTGAATAATCTGTAATAATTCAATATATGCTGAGTTGTAACTAATCAATCAGAATACCGACCTATGACATTACATATTCGGAGATTACCGTTTTTATAGCTGAACCAAATATATTTACGTTCAGCATGTACAGGTTGAACTAAAGTTTGTGGGGCTAATGGTCAATGATTTTAACACTACATTCAGTGACCCGTAATACTTAATGTGAGTTGATCGACAATGTTAATGCAACAATTGAGGATATACTGCAGCATCTGGGGCGCTCTGGTCGTTTTGTTTTGCATTGAAATCTGCAGTAAATCAGTAAGCGCAAGCCTTCAGATAAACTCTAATAGTTAGAAGTTCTTTCCAGACGTATATCTATTCTCTCTTTCTCAATATACGAAGACTTTATATGCAAACTTTTATCTATTTATTGTACTGCTTGGAACTGTCTCTTTAACGCAGTACCGATAAAGCTGTGTTTTTGTATCATTGATATATATATATATATATATATATATATATATGTACATACATATATATATAATTTTACTCTGTACTCGTTTCAACCATGAATAATGTTTTATATCCATAACGTATCATACACACACACACACACACACACACACACACACCACACACACACACACACACACACGTATGTATGTGTGTAGTATATATATATATATATATATATATATATATATATATATATATATATATATATATATATATATATGTTAGACGCAGGTTATATACCGAAACAGTTTCTATCCCAGTCGGTCATCCCGGTTTTCAAACAGGGAAACAGATCCCTCGCAGTCAACTATCGCCCAATCTCACTCACCTCCCACATCATTAAAGTGTTTGAAAGAGTGTTAAGATCAAGGATAGCTGACTTCCTGGAGACCCACAAACTCCTAAATACAAATCAGCATGGCTTTCGCTGTGACAGGGACTGTCTAACACAGCTCTTACACCACATTGAAGATGTACTCAAAGCCTTGGGAACAGGTTCGAACTCTGACATCATATATCTTGACTTCAGTAAAGCGTTCGACAGGGTAGACCATAATATCCTACTCTCAAAATTGGCAAATGTTGGAATTTTGGGTCCGCTACTCTTCATAATTTACATAAACGACCTTTCCAGTGTTGTACATTACTGCAAAGTGAAAATATTTGCTGATGACACTAAGCTCCAGCAAATCGTCAATGAAGAAGCAGACCGAACTCAACTCCAGTCTGATCTATTTGCTGTGAGTCAATGGGCAGACAGAAACAAAATGCAACTGAATGGGGGAAAATTTGAGCTGATGCATTTTGGAAGAAATTCCTCACTAAAACAACCATACTCTCTTCCTTCAGGGGAACCGCTCACAGCCTCTGACAATATCAGAGACCTGGGTGTAATTGTTGATGACGATCTCAGTTGGAGTGCACACATCAACAAGAAGGTCGATATAGCTCGTAGGATGAGTTCCTGGATCTTAAGAACTTTCCGGTCCAGAGAACAAGGTGTCATCATACCACTTTTTTCCTCCTTTGTACGGCCACACCTTGAATACTGCTGCCCACTGTGGTCTCCCCATACAAGACAAAACATCTCCAGAATTGAGTCACACCAGAGGGCACTCACTAAGCGAATTGAAGGCATGGCTGCTCTCGATTATTGGGATCGCCTTAAAGCCTTGAAACTTTACTCCCTCCAGCGTCGCCGTGAGCGGTACATCATTGGTACGATGTGGAGAATATACCGCCAACTTTGCCCAAACGACCTTAACATTAGCTTCAAAGTTCATCCAAGACTGGGACCACGGGCCATACGTCCCCTGCCCAATTCAAGATCACAACATACATGTACACTGCAACATAATTTCTTTTCCTCAACAGGCCCTGCCCTATTTAACATTGTCCCCAGGGAAATCAAAGGGGAAAAGGATTCCATCAACTTTAAACGGAGTCTGGATAGATTCCTTCAAAGAATACCAGATAAGCCACCCATAATTGGATACAACTCACCCAACGAGAACTCACTACTTGAACAAAACTTGACTTAAACAAGATTCGAATAATCCTATCAGGTGGTGCTATTAAGTTAGACATGGCCTGGACCAATCTTTGGTCGAAACATATCTAAGTTTATGTATATATATATATATATATTATATATATATATATATATAATATATATATATATATATATATATATATATAATATATATATATATATATATGTGTATATATATATATATATATATATATATTATATATATATATATACATACACACAGGTATATACTAAGACATATTCATAAATACAGGGTTGGCCAGAAGTCACCCGACGGTAAATTAAAATTCCATAAATACTATCTTTAATTCTGTATTGACTCGAATGGAAAAATGTGTCACTCAAGAAGGGCTTAATTTTGAACAATTTTCATGATGTTATATATTTAGATGCTTTTATTAAATTCCTTCAGTTGTAAAACATAAATAAATCTTGGGATTAAATGGTTTTGATTAACTGTCAGGTGACTTTTCTATATATGTCTTAACACGTGCTCAACCATGTGTTAATGTATTGCTCGTAACTCTAAGGTGAATTCTTAATTTTTATACGACTCGTAATTGCCATTTTAGCTTATAATAACACCGTTGAGTGTGAGCATTTTGTTGAATAATATGTTAGAAGATGAAAATACCCATACTTTTTACCTTATATATGCATGGCTGTTTCATATTAAATCGATAATATTACCCTTGAATGTTTTTTTTTATCATGGTAATTTTAATTATATTTACTTGAATATATAATATAAGACTTCTATACGTAAAGTGCTAAATTTTAATGCATGGTTTTGGAGACATGGCATAATTATATCTATTTGATACTGAAGATTCCGACATTTTATACCACACATTTTGTTTTTCGTTGCAGCAGAAACAAATTCATTTAAAAGTTAAACTTGCTGAATCGGAAGACTAACTATATAATTTAAGAAAGGGTGATTTGCGTGTAACACTGCACTTCAAATTGTAAATGATATAAATGTTTACAAAATATTTAAGCAATGCAGGCGAGGAGTTAGGAAAAACATGTAAGGTAATGTAAATAAATAAAACAAGTAGAAAATATTGTATTACCTTACATAGGTTGTTTAATGCTTCTATAATATTTCGGGATAGATTCACTTTATCATATATATTAAAAAATTGTCTAAGACTTCGGAGAAAAGTGTTGTCTGAGGCAGATCATTGTGGCTTAGTGGTTAAGGTATTCGGCTTACGATTGTGAGTTGAATTCGCGACAACGCGTTGTGTCCTTGAGCAAGACACTTTATTTCACGGGCATATGGCGTAGTGGTTAAGAGCGCGGGCTACTAACCCCAAGATTCCGAGTTCGATTCCAAGTAGTGACATGAATAATAATAATAATAATAATAATAAATAATAATAATAATAATAATAATATAATAATAATAATATTTATAATAATAATAATAATAATAATAATAATAATAATAATAATATTTATAATAATAATAATAATAATAATAATAATAATAATAATAATGATAATATTTATAATAATAATAATAGTAATAATAATAATAATAGTAATAATAATATGAAATAATAAAATATGAAAGTGGCTGGACGTGTTCTTCGCTACTCTGACCTGTCAGCAGCTGAAAACACAGAAACACTAATACAACCTAGCAGGACAACTGAAAATTAACTCCCAAAGACTGGAATGTCTACAATTTCCTGTGAGTATTTTGAATTTCCCTCCAAATAAGTTAAGAAAATTAGATATCTACAGTTTTTGAACACTTAAACGATCAGCTTTAGAGCAAGCACTAAGAACAAGCTACATAAAATACAGAATAGACAACACATCAGAAAGTGACAAGTGCAGAATCTGTGGACAAAATGGTGAAACTGTATGGCATATTACCAGCCAATGTACGCCACTAGCCCAGACAGAATATAAGATACGCCACGACAATACAGCCAGGCTTGTCCATTGGACACTTTGCAACAAGTATGGACTTGACAGAGCAAAAAATTGGTACGACCACAAACCTGAGGGCATCATCGAAAATGATAATGCACAGATCCTGCAATAGAGAATAGGAACCCTGATAGTGCTGAGAAAGAAAACAAACTATACTGGATCATAGATATAGCAAGCCCAGCTGACAACAAGGTATGCGACAAGAAAGAAAGAAATGTCGATAGATATGACAGGTTAGCTTGAGAGGTTAAATAGCTGTAGTCGATGAAAAAGTGGTAGTAGTACCAATAATTGTCGGAGCTCTGGAAACAGTGAGGAAGATCTTGAGAAGTACATGGATCAAATAGGGGATACAATAAGGGTGGATCACTTGCAGAAAACAGCACTGCTTGGAACCGCTCGAATACTCTGGACGGTGTTCGAAAAATAACAGGTGTTACCTTAGTTCACTGGTAATGAATAGCTGACACCGTAGCATCTCCAGCGTTGGAAGCTGTGCAAAGGCAATAATAATAATAATAATAATAATAACAATAATAATAATAATAATAATAATAATAATGATAATAATAATAATAATAATAATAATAATAATAATTAATAATGATAACATCGAAAAATACCTTAGGAATGAGAATCCAGGTTCGAAATTTCCCCAAGACACCTGATGAAGGCTGGAGGGTATATCAGCCAAAACGTTGTGTTAACAACAAACATGATGAGAACAAATATCCATCAAATGTAAATAATGTGCTTTATTTCACATTGCTCCAGTCCATTCAGCTGGTAAAAAATGAGTAGTACCTGTATTTCAAAGAGCCAGACTTATCACATTCTGTGTCACGCTGAATCTCCTTGAGAACTACGTTAAGGGTACAAGTGTCTGAGGTGTGCGCAGTCATTTGCAAATTAATTTCATGAGCAGGCTGTTCCATCGATCGGATCAAGTGGAACCCTCGTCGTCGTAACTGACGGAGTGGTAGTTTTGTTTTAGTTGTGTTTGATAAAGATAAGTAGTATCCGCAGCAGCCAGAGGTGGTAAGCAACATCATAGAGGAATTATACAACCTATGTAAGTTAATAATCTTTTGTCTTGTTTTTATTTATTTACAATACCTTAGATTTTATGTCTAAATTCTCACATTGCCTAAAAGTGTTTTAAAAATATATTCTTGTTATTCACACATTGCAATGCTTTAAGTAAACAACAATACGTTTTTACTCGAAATTGTATTTTGAATATTTCTGAGCAAAAATTCTCATTCCATTTACATATCATATACTACTGGGAAAATCTTCAGTGA
>NC_042997.1:99129348-99134348 GCF_006345805.1 Octopus sinensis | reverse complement strand
GTTTTCCTAAGCTATTTACAGAGTTAGAGACTTTACTTGAGTTATACGAGTTGAAATAACTATTGCAAGAATTACAAGAAAAATACATCATATAGAAAACTAGAGAAAATAAATAAAAAAATACCTAGCTAGATGTAGAAATTATATTATACATTAAAACTTCAACTTCAGTGATGTATGTGATTATACATATGTATATTGATGCAGTTGTTTATCGAATTATTTTACAGTTTCTTAATGTTTTCTTTTCCCTTCTGAATAAAATATATCATAGATGACAAAATATATACGAGTAACTCATAAATATAAGGTGATGCATGAACTGTTAATGCATAAATACTTGCTCATTTCTCCCTTTCTTTCTTTCCTTCTTTCTTTCTTTCTTTCTTTCTTTCTTTCTTTCTTTCTTTCTTTCTTTCTTTCTTTCTTCTTTCTTTCTTTCTATCTATCTATCTATCTATCTATCTATCCGTAATTCTCCCCTTTCTGTCCTTGTATGTCTATCTCGCTATCTAATCTCTCTATACATACATACTTGCATATGTGTACGCATATATATATATATATATATATACAGTACACATACATACACATATATATATATATATATATATATATACATACACACAGTACATATACATATTTATTATATTATGGCTGTATATATATATATATATATATATACATGTGTGTGTGTATGTATATGTGTGTGTATGTACGTGTGTTTGTCTATGGGTGGGTATGAGATGAGAAAGAAAAGTGTGGAAATGTAGAAATGAAGCTGTCATGCACCTATAGTTCAATATGAAAATAATAATTATTGAGTTTTGAGAGATTACGGTTAAAGGAAATATGATGTTTTCCATAATTGTAATTTATCTCTGCAGCAACAACAAAAGCAATAATGACAAAAGTAACTGCAGCATTACTACTACTACTACGAATAATAATGATAATAACAACAACAATAATAATAATGACACATTCAATAATATTAATAATAGATTCCAATTTTTTCACAAGGCTAGCAAGTTCGTGGAAGGGGATAAGTCGATCCCAGCGACCCCAGTGTTTCACTAGTACTTAATTGATCGACCTTGAAAGGACGAAAAGCAAAGTCGACCTCAGCAGAATTTGAACTCAGAACGTAGCGGCAGAAGAAATGCTGCTAAACATTTCGTCCGGCGTGCCGACGATTCTGCCACCTCTCTACTTTCTTTAGTAATGATAATAATAATAATAATGATAATAATAATAATAATAATAATAATAATAATAATAATAATAATAATAATGATGATGATGATGATGATTTCAAATTTTGGCAAATAATAATAAAGTGTGTATCTTGGCACATGAGTGGAGAGTATCATTTGCCTCAGTCGTTGACTGGTATTTAGTTCATCGATCTTGAAGGATGATAAACAAAGTAATGTGATATTACTGAATACATGAATTCGTCGTACCGAACTCTCTGTTGGCAGTAACGATGATCACGATGTCGATGCTACAGCTTTTGTTACTGCTATTGTCTGTGATTAGGAAACCGTCGATGACAACAGCGATGTGGTCACTGTTGTGTTAGCATTTATGTACAAAATAATAGTTTCACATTTTGGTGCAAGGCTACCAATTTCAGGGAGGGGTTAAGTCGATTACATCAACTCCAATGCTCATCTGGAATTTATTTTATCAACCCCTAAAGGATGAAAGGCAAAGCCAACTTCGGCGACATTTGAACCCAGAACATAAAGACGGACGCAATGCTGCTATGCACTTTGTCAGGCGTGCTAACGGTTCTGCCAGCTCAACGCCTATTATCTGTACAAATATATTTAGAAACATTTAAATGGTAAAGCGCTTCAATGATAAATTGTGATATTTTCCGGAGAATATACTATAATAACAATTAGTGCATTTTTATTAAATAATTTCAAAGGAAAAGAGTCGTCCAAGTTCCTCCCTACAATTTATGTAACGATGAGAAAGTTAAAAAACTGAACAAAGAAGAGGATGATCAAGTACTTGAAGATGTTGAGAAAACATAATGAGCCCAAGAAATCATATCGCAACATTTTGTGAAATACCAAAACTAAAGTATACAAATCAGAACATCGTACCTCATGGTTTTGGGTTCAGTCCCACTGCGTGGCACCTTGGCCACGTGTCTTCTACTATAGCCTTGGGCCGACCAAAGCCTTGTGAGTGGATTTGGTTGACGGAAGCTAAAAGAAACACGTCATATATATGTATATATTGTGCGTGTGTGTGCTTTTTGTATCTGTGTTCGTCTCCCCAACATCACTTGACAACCGATGCTGGTAACTTAGCAGTTCGGCAAAAGAGACCGATAGAATAAGTACTAGGCTTACAAAGAATATGTCCTAGGTTCGATTTGCTCGACTAAAGGCGGTGCTTCAGCATGGCCGAAGTCAAATGACTGAAACAAGTAAAATAGTAAAAGAATAAAAGAGAGTATTTAAAAATTATGCTATTAACTTTATGTTTAAAATTATTTTGACTGTAACGCCACGTCATACAGGAAGTTAGTGCATACTTGATGGACATTATATCGACACTGATAGGATAAATGTCAAAAATCAACGAGTATATAACCAGAGTCTAAATTATCTTACGTATGTTAAGTGAATCGTGCCAAGGTTTTTCGCCGCTCCACTGCCTTTAAGAATGTAGAACATAATTGCAAACTAGAGAACCTCACAAACAGGAGGACGATGCTAAAGCTGCAAAAGTTACAGTTTATGAAAACAATGTTGTGTATATGATCAAAATATGAAGAAACTTATGTCCCTGATAATTGTTCCAATTGGAGGAGGAATATATAGAAGGTGATAAAGTAGAACACATCAATAAGTTACCTTATATAAAATGATAAAGCACATTTTAATAATAAAGGGCATCCATAGGAAAATCCTAGCAGGTATACTGTGCATATGAGCTCCGTAAACATTTAAACCAACAAGCAATTAAGAGGTGAAAGAATTTGGTTAAACTCTAAGATTTTGGGAGTGGTGTTTGGCACATAGATGTAAAATAGTAAAAGGCATAATACCATGATTGCTAGATAACAGAACATAATGTACTTAGTTTGTTATAAAATCAATTTATTGAACGTCTGTGACTGGAAATATTCTTAAATTTACAGACTTATG
This sequence comes from Octopus sinensis, assembly GCF_006345805.1. Classification (NCBI taxonomy): domain Eukaryota; kingdom Metazoa; phylum Mollusca; class Cephalopoda; order Octopoda; family Octopodidae; genus Octopus; species Octopus sinensis. The sequence continues at coordinate 99,131,175 of NC_042997.1, read as the reverse complement.
AGATGGACGATATGAATAAGTGTTGTGATGTTCACACCTTTCCGAAAGTTATTAATTTAATAATCGAAATGTATAAAATTAGAATGTAAATCAATATATCGTTCGATAAAGTTTACAACATACGTTACAGTGTTTTCCGTCTTAACACGAGAAAATCATAATGATAATGTGGAATGTGTCTCTACATAATATATAAAGAGAAATATATATAGTGAGCCCTGTTGACATATCCCCTTAATATTGCATCATCTCTAGGTAAACTTACATGGGATATAGCACTTCATCCATTCTATTCGAGATTAACGCTATTTAACTCGGAAAATCGTTACAAATGGTAAGAATCGCAAAATTCGTTGTCTCAAAATCATAACTGCATGGAAACTGAATACCAAATCTAGTTTTCCAGGAAATATTTCGTTTTTGATCAGGTACTCACTCTCTACAAATTTCAAGTAGGAGCCCCAACTGGATACTGCTTCCATGTTAAGAGTACTGCTGCCAAAATACACACAAGCAACATTATCCTAGAAGACCATTCGATTGATTGGCAGCGAGTCACTCACCGGTCACCCCTTTTTTATGTATGCCTACTGACGTAATTGTCTTATCTGCTCTCATCACCTAGAATGTGTCTCACCCACAAACTCCCGTTCTTGCTTTGTTCAAAATCTTGGAAACCTTCTAAGCGTCCATTTCCAGTAATATTTTCCATAAATTATCGTGCTACTGTTGCTTAAACAGAACACCAAGAGTATCAGTCTCATAAACTGAGATGGAGAAAGTGCAATGGTTAAGTACACGAAAAATTGTTCCTTAATATTCATACAAAATTTATAAGTTAGTCTATGAAAATTCATCCTTTTTCAAGATATTAAATTGGACACGAAATACACGAAATGCTTTTAACAAGCATCACTTTACTGTAAGTCAGGAAATATATTAGACCAGTAGCGATTGAACTTATTTTCTTGTGTAACGCTCATACGATTTTCTAAAAGTTGCGGAACTCACATGTTTTAAGCTCAACACGCTGCCTCACTATTTTAATACATTAAAATGAGCAACGTTTCTTTATAAAACAAAAAACATCATGTACTATATAAATCATATCACATAATTATGTTAAATACCAGATGCTAAGAAAGGAAACAGGAAAATGATGAATATCATTTTGTTTGTAAAATGAAAGTATATTAAAATTTAATGGACAACATATCTCGCGGAACACCAAAATCTTTTTTTTTTTGCGGAATCCATTTTGGAAAACACTGCATCAGGCACACAAACAGACAAAAATTATACAAATAGTTGATGTATCTTGACTTTTTGCTAAATACAGCAGTGCTCAAGCGCGGTCAATAAAACCTTTTGACCCTTTAGATAGATCAACAGTCGTAACGACTCGCCCAGCTGCGACACTGCGTAACAAATGATAGAAATAAATTACTCTTAAATAGTGTTTATTGGTTCTTTCTTTCTTCGAGGATTACCGAAGAATATTTCCAGCAAATGAAAACAGATCGTCAGACATACTTTAAATCATAAAACTGATATTTCTTGTGACAGCTTATTATAAAGACTGAATTCTTATTTGAAAGTATAATTGCTTACGGTCTTCTTGCTATATTTATTCACTTTTCTTTGCAGTTCATCTGGTTGTTTATATTCTCTTTTTTTTCAACAAGATTTTAATCAGATGGGCTGATCTTATTTCCCCGCAGTCACATCGTAGTTTCTTTCACTCTTCTTCATTATTTCTTTATTGTTATTATTTCTTTTAGATTTGATTATATCACATTCTTTTATCTTTACTTCAGTTTTTATGAG
>NC_042997.1:99089348-99121848 GCF_006345805.1 Octopus sinensis | reverse complement strand
TTCGATAAATTATGAATGTCTTGCAAACCCACTCCTTGACCCCGTTTGTTTCTGTTTCGAAATTAAAATATTGGAAAGCATGAGAAGGTCAATGCCGGCATTTATCCACAGTGATTTAAAAATATTACGGAGATGTACATGCATAGTAAGTGATTTGCTCTGAGAACGTGTGCTGAAACAAAAAACAACTGTAGCGTAGATGTTTTATAAGCCATTCAAGAACACACAGAAATCGTCAGTTTCACGGCGCTATTCAAATACAGGGGTCCGGATGCATCTACGTAGCGATATAAAGAGAAGGTTTAGTTTTAGGGATGGTTTTTAGGGTTAAGGTTAGAGCTAGTTTAGGGTTAGTTACAGGGTGTCATTACGCGTCCGCACAGCGTACATTTAAAAAGGTTTGTACGTAACACCTGCATTCAAGTATTTAAGTAGTACCGCTAAGGGACCTCTGTATTTAAGTATTACCAGTTTCACTTCAACATTAAAATTTCATTTGTGCCAAAATATTTTCTTCGCTTTGAAACCGCGTTCTGTTCACTGACAAAACTTCGCAAAAGTAATGCAGCACGAAGTTTTGTTATTAAACAGCGAACACACACACACACACACACACACACACACACACATTCATTGCCTTTCATTTGTGCGTATGTGTATCTGTGTGTGTGCGCGAGTGTGTCGCTGTTGAAGTCGTCGTGCAACTTGTTTCTGTACATATTCTTTTCCACTCTAGGCACAAAGCCCGAAATTTTTTGGGAGGGGACCAGTCGATTAGATCGACCCCAGTATGCAATAGGGACTTAATTTATCGAGCCCGAAAAGATGAAAGGCAAAGTCGATCTCGGCGGAATTTGAACTCAGAACGTAGCGGCAGATGAAATACCTATTTCATTACTACCCACAAGGGGCCAAACACAGAGGACACGAACAAGGACAGAGAAACGGATTAAGTCGAGTGCATCGACCCCAGTGCGTAACTGGTACTTAATTTATCGACCCCGAATGGATGAAAGGCAAAGTCGACCTCGGCGGAATTTGAACTCAGAACGTAACTTTGGCTTTCGTCCTTTCGAAGTGAATAAAACAAGTATCATATCTGTACTGCGGTCGATGTAATCGACTAGTATCCCCCTCATAAATGTCAGGCCTTGTGCCTAAAGCAGAAATGATTTTCTCTCTTTCTGTCTGTCTCTGTTTCTCTCTCTGTAAGACGAGAATCTTGCAGAATCGTTAGGTATTTGACAGTAACATGAACATAGACATGTGCATGATTCCAGAAGACTAACGACTGGGGAAGAAGGTGGGTAAATTAATGAGAAAATCATGATATATAACTCTGTATGTAAGTGAACAACTTGAACATAGATTTTCCACGATTATGCAAAAGCTCGTTGCGGTAGAGAAATTAGAATTTATCATATTTATTCATTTCTTATTGATTGTGCTTCAATTGGGAGTCTAAAACTGTTTCGTAGTTAGAAAGCGCGACCTGTCAAAAAATTAATATACACGCGCGCACAGACGCACGCACACATACACATATATACACACACACGTAAATGGTTTTCTTCGATTTTTCATATTAATAATTTTCACATATTTGAATCATATTCGAATATGACTTGCAGTCATAATTATACACTTGCAATTTCCAGAGCAAATATACAAATACAAAAGCTGAAGAAGAGAAGCTTTAAAAAAAATATATATATCAATCTAGAATTTGAAATATGAGTTCAGTAGCCTGAACATGTTATATAACCTTTTTGCAGCGTTTATTACTCAAAATAGATAAAAATGCATATATATATATATATATATATATATATATATATATATATATATATATATGTATGTATGTATATAAATGTTATATTCATAATATCGATTCTATTTCTGATCGAAATGACGTAAAATAAATAAAAATAATATAATTAAAATGAGATAGAAAAAATAAAATAAAATATTAACAATTTGTCCTGTTTAATCTTGCAGATATTAAAAATAGCATCAGCCCTCCTGGCTTTAAATTTTTCCGCACAATTGTTAATCTATCACATTTAAAGGCAATTCGAATAAAAACTTACTGCCATTATCAACACTACTGCCACTGCTTATGTCAGAAACACCGCCACCAACACAACCACCATCACTACACTAACTACTAGAACTACTTCTTTCTACTATAGGGACAAGGCCTGACATTTTTGCAGGCGTAAGTTGGACGGTTACATTGTCTCCAGTGCACAACCGATACTTATTTTATGGACCCCGAAAGGCAAAATTGACCTCAGTGAGATTTAAATTCAGAATGGAAAGACAGACGAAATGCCATCTAATCCTGGCGATTTGTTCATCGCACCGTCATATACAACTATTGCTACTTCATCTACTGAAATTACTGTTTGGTAGTATACTGCGCTTTGGGTTGAGGATTGCGGGAGACCGTCTAGGTAGATATCGAAGTTCACTTTCTATTTCCGTAGCTCCTCGCAAATCGCAAATAGTTTTAATATAATAGTTTTAATATAACGCACAAGTTTATCTGGAATCGTACACCACTCAGCCGTTGTTCCCTAAATAGCGAAGTGCACCCCTGTTGTTACGTCACTTTCACCACACTTGAATACGTAACGGCTTTTTCTCCTACCCATGATCCATAACATGAGCAACACGTCGCTTGGACAACCTAATTCATGCGATGTGTTATCTCCTCGAGTTTTCTAATTGCCCGACTAGCTCCTCTGATTTACTATAGTATATTACTACATTTTTTTTCTAACATTGACTGGTCTGTAATTTTCTTATTATTGAGCAGATCTAATAGACTATGTTCCACCCATAGAGATTGCGGTCATTGCCGCTGTTAGAACTCATTACCATTGAAATTTTAGGACAGCGAGCTGGCAGAAACGAAAGAGCATCGAAGAAATGTGCTTTGCGATATTTGTTTTGCTGAGGTCAATGTTGCCTTTTATCTCTCCGGGGTCGATAAAAGGAAGAACCAATAAAGTTCTGCTGTCCATAGTATCGACTGCAACACTTCCTCCCAAATTTTCTGGCTTTGTATCTCAGAAAAGAAAAAGTTACATTGAAGGAATTTCAACAATTATATGTTTATTGTACTGGATGTAATATGCAAGGAACACCCTCCCACACACAATCAATATTTTAAAATATATTTCATTAAAAAATCAATTTGTTCTTATCATTTTAAATGTATATGTTGTTTCAGAACAAAATAGTTACGATTAATTTTTGATGTAATTTCAAACAATTCCTCCGATAACCACAAAAATAATTGAAAATATATTTTATTTAAACGTATTTCGTTCTTCTCATATAAAAAAAAGGCGTTGATATCAAGTTTCGATGTATTTTTGTTATATTTTTCCCCATGAATACATATTGCTACGTATATTTTTCAACGATTATGTCACTCAAACAATATGCTTTCAACGAACGGTCTTCACTGAAAGCGTTTTCTATCTATCTATCTATCTATCTATCTATCTATCTATCTATCTATCTATCTATCTATCTATCTATCTATCTATCTATCTATCTGTCTATCTGTCTATCTATCTATCTATCTATCTATCTATCTATCTATCTATCTATCTATCTATCTATCTATATATCTCTCTCTCTAAATACATACGTACATACATACATATATACATACATACATACATACATACATATATACATACATACATACATACTACATACATATATACATACATACATATATACATACATACATACATATATACATACATACAACCATACATACATACATACACACACATATATGCATATACACGCATTTTCATGTCAGATTAGAGACGTGATATGTTACAGGTAGGCATGAAAGCCAGTTCAACTTTTGCATAGTCAAGACCTTAATGACCATAGCGACATCAAGGGTAGGTTTTAGACAAATCTCAAGATGAAAAACAAAACCTGTGGAAAGAAGGCTGAATTCACGTGTGCCAACGTTCAACAGATCGTACATTTGTATATATGCGTATAATGTGTATTTACATGTAGATGCAGATACACAAAAGAGAAGTTCATTTTTACTTGAAATCTAAAGTGTTTGCAGTTTTTGGTCAATATGATATTTCTTTACTTGCTGTCAGTTTATCATCAAATAACTAAATAATATTACTGATAGTGCACAATCTTTACACACACACATTACTTATGGACTCCAAACTTTACACACACACATTACTTATGTCCCAGGGATGGTCATGCACTAAACATTTTGCCCAGAGCTTCAGTATAAATGGACCTAAATAGACATAGTTTTTTGTATGTAGGGCTTCCATACGTTTTTAATCAATATCTATAAAGCTGAACTGCGAAAAAGTTGTTAAATTTCTTGGTTATTTGTCTCATTTTGGGATGGGAACGGTTTAAGGGGTGGTTGATGGGGTCGGATTGGCGTCAAAATTTACAGTGGGGATAAAATGGTGTGGGCAATGGTGTGAGGAGGGTTGCAAGTCGCTCGAAGCTACCGTTTGGTTGGCATGGTGCGGAATATTGGAAAGGCAAAGAAGACGAACAAAAGAAGAAAGGTAAAAGGAGACAACAGGCACAAAACAACACCACCACCAAAACCCGAGTGAAGCACGGGTCAGAATAACTAGTCTTTTTATAAAAGTGAAAGGATTTTATCTATTTATTTATTTCGACTATCCATCTGTCACAGTGATCTATTTGCTAATACTTTGTATACCTATCAATGCGTTGTTTCACTTTAAGGATGCTTATTTACCCATCCATTATGATATTTCAACTATTGTCTGTTGTTTCAAATACGTTTTAGCATTGTCGTTTTAGTCTTTTTTAAACAATCACATATGATTCGTTCCAAGGAATCAACTTTTAAATAAAAGTTATGCTTCCACTAGCGAAAGCTATAGGTATCTCACAGAAAGTTCCATACCAATTTACCTTTATGCAGTATTCACTGTTAGTTTATGCGCAGACTATGTGGGAAGACACAATAAAGGGGCTTTTGTTAGATTATGTCCCTGAAAAAAAAAATAACTCACTGCTGTTGAAAAAAATAAACTCGCTGAAGGGAAGTTTCAACTTCTTCCTTCAATTTCATTACACCAATTATGTGGCTGTTTCTGACAAGAAATTTCGCTTTCATGTAAAACAACCATATTTTGCTGTCATTATCCGTAATCTGCTCCCCAAACACTTCAGTAACTCTACTTTGCATCGCTTGCAACTTACATGTTCTCTGATCATTAAAGTGCAACAACCCCCACAATAACCAGTGTTCAATTTGAAGAGTGGACTCGTACAACGTTTGAATTGTTTCCAAATGAATTTTTGTCCATTTTTCGGTTCTTGTAGTGATGATCGTGGCGAATATCGACACCTTACTTGTTTTTCGAAGATGCACCATAACTATTCAATAATATTGTGATCTGGGGACTGTGGTGGCCAGATAAGATGTTCAACTTCACTAGAATGTTTCTCGTGGCGTTCAGTAACAACTTTAGCTGTGAGAATTGGTGCATTATCATCTTGAAAGATTGCGTTTCCCTCCGGAAACAGTTCCACAACCATAGGGTGAATTTGATCGGATAAAGCGCTTAAAGAGTCTTGACTATTAATTCTTTCATGAAGGGAAACCACTGGGCCGGAAGATTTCCAAGACATAATCCCCCAGATCATCAAAGATCCTACTCCATGTTTAATAGTTGGAAGAAATCAGTCTGGGTCAAATGCTTCTTTTGGCTGTCTCCACACGTATATTCGTATACGTATTGTCGGAAATAAGGTAAATGATGACTTGTCTGAGAAAATATCATTCTTCCACTGCTCTGGGGACCAATTCTGTAGGTTTTTACTCTACTCTAAACGCTTTGCAACGTTTGTTTTTGAAAGTCGTGGTTTTGTGATTGCATCCCTCTCGCGAAATTCGGCTTTGTGCAGCTCGCGGCGACCTTTTTTCTATGGAAACTGGGTTCTCGATTTGGTCTTTAAACTCAGCAGTAATTTTGGGAGCTGTACTTTTGTGATCCTTTCTAACAATTTGCATAAGAGTCCGAAGGTCCCTATCTGAAAGGTTTGGCTTTATTCGGAGTTTTGTTTCGACGAGAGGTTTTTCTCTCTTTCTCAAAAGCAGTCATTACTTTCGAGACAGTACTTCTTCATGCAACAAACATTTTAGCTGTTTTCGTTGCACTAGCACTTGCCATACGTGCAACAACAATTTGACCTCTTTGAAAGTCCGATAGATCTGTCATTTTAATGAATTTTAATGACCTTTTTCTGATATCTGCAAAGAAACAGCAATTTTAGTAAAACATATTAGGCAAAACTAATAATAGGTAAAAAAAAGAACATAAAAATAAACACGCTTTTGACAATTTCATAGATATCTCAAAATTATGATGCTATGATGCTAGGTGTTTCCATATATACTTACACACACACGAGAGCTGGTGAAAGAATGTCTGGCTGTTTAATTCAGCTCAAGGACAAATCATATATGTCGTTTTCACGCATAAACCAAAGACTCACAAACATCCACACACTGAGACATCCACACACAGACACACACATGCAAGCGCAAACGCATACATGTACATGTGCACAGTCTGTAAAAAAAAAAAAAACCTTCGGTTGTTTATTTTACCTAGCCTTATTTTCATGCACATAACATACACCTATTTCTACGTATTAACACTTTCATATACGGTTCATTATTTATTTGATCTACAAAAAATATCCATTAACTAATTAATATATTACTGTTACCTCAATTTATTCTAAACATAAAAATCATCGATTCGAAATACTATTCCTATATCATTGATATCGACCAATATCCTGCATTCCAGTTGATATTTTCTGTTTAAAAACCTTTAATCATTGGCTTTTTCTTTACATCGATTGAATAGTTCGCTTATAATTTGATTCTGATGTCGTGTGAGATACAGTGAGAGTACAAAATTAGTGTCATCGATTAAAGTTTGCATATTTGTTGGCTTATTTTACATATGTGTTTATTTTGTGTTTCGTTTTTTGTTGCTATTAATGAATCTACCGCTACATCTAATTAGTGACTTTCAACTGTGAGATGCAGCTTTAAAAAGCAACTTATTAAGCATTGATTTCTTTGAACTTTGATTGCAGTTTCAAGTTACTGACATACCCCAGTAACCTTAGTCGTGTAATATTTTACTTTCTCAGATAACAACAAGAATTGCATAACGTTACTATTTAGATTCTAGCTTAATGCAGCGCAAGAATGTCTAAGGAGTCTATCCGATATTTAAGTAGTGGAGTTTTGTTACATGCCGCGTATCTTACTTACATTGTTAAAAGTGGTAGATGGAGTTTAAAATCGATGATCTTTATTAAGGACCAACAAGCAGAGTCGGTAAAAATTGTTTCATCCTCAAATGGTATTTGTATTTTAAATATATATCATGTAATAAGAATACCAATGCTTTTAGGTGCACGACTTAATATTCGCACGTTTATATTCAGGAGTTGTGTATAAAGATATTTAAGCTCTTCCTAATTTTAGTTCACAAGTCAGGTCGAGTCTCATGTTGTACCTAATTACTTATTAAACATGTACAGCTACTGCAATTATGAGGGACACGAACTGCGAGGTTTTTTTAATTTCCGTCTTTATAGTAACTAAAATAACATTTTCTTTCTTCCGTAAACCATGCAAAGATGTTTTTTTAAACTTGTGATTTCAAAGAATTTGTTATAGCAATTCAAAAGCCATTCACATATCTAGCTGAACTGTTAAACGAAGGAAACGAAGTTCCGCAGACATGTCTCATATTTCTACCGATGCTGCTGCTACAGTGTCAAACGAAAGAGCTCTCATAATAAACTAAGGCCTTATAGCAAAAACAAATCACGGAGTCGCAGGCGTGACTGTGTGGTAAAAAATTTGATTACCTCCACACGGTTCTGAGTTTAGTCCTACTGCGGGACACCTTACGCAAGTGATTTTACTATCGCCTCAGGTCGATCAAAGCCTTGTCACTCAATGTGGTAGACGGAAATTGAAAGATTTCCATCGTACACACATATATGTACATTTGTATGGATGGATGCATGCATATGTAAACTAATATCACTACAATCTCTGTATCAAAATCAATTGTATTTACACTATTAACAATGTACATATTGAAATTAAAAAAAACATAGTGTTTAATCAAGGCTTTATCTGATTGCTTATTGACTTATGATATTCCGGTTATTATGGCACAAGTGACTTGTCATTAGTACTGCATATTCTTCTAGCTCCAGTCTCTTAGTGCTGTAATTGTGCACCACAGAGAGGTCATATGGGTAGGAAGGCTTCCAATGCCATTCTGTGTATGCTGTTTGTTAAGGCTGTTGTATAGAAAGGAATATATCCTGTTAGGAAAAATATAAAAACATTGACACCGTCAACCCATCTGCAGGAGATACATTAATGTTGTTTTATTGATTAATACTATATATATACAGAGATGACTCATCAGCAACTATATAGTATTATCATAACTGTGGAAACGAAATATAACGATGGCTAAACTCGAAATGGCTCTTCCAGGATATTTACATATTGATCTTTTGTTAAACAATAATGTAGTCACCCAAATCCTCATTCATATATATATATATATATATATATATATATATATATAATATGTGTGAGTGTGTGTATGTGTGTATTTACGTGTGTATGTATGCGTATATGTGTGTGTGTGTTTGTATATCGCTGTATCAGAATCTAGATTCAATTATCTTTAATATTGGATTTTTTCTAATAAAATATTGCTTAAATCATTTAATCTATGTTGAAGATTATGCAACTGTAGTTCGTTAGTATCATGCTATATTGTCTGTTTTATTTTGCCAATCTCTATTCAAATGCATATAATGTCAAATTTATATTTCGTTACCATGCTTGAAATAAGGAAATCAGAAATGTAATGTGAATACACTAGGATCTGTACCCCACTCTACTAATTTGTCGCCTTCGGCTTATGTTAGAAAAAAACATTTATACATATTCAAAGTGATTATTTCCAATCAACTCTTGAAGTAGAGAAACATTACTCGTGCTTACAACCATATTGGAAAAGACATGAACGTTACACGAGCTAACATATCAGTCTCTGTATGTTTATTCAACCCAAATTATACCCTAAAGTCTTACAAATAAAATGACATATTAGATAATGTATTCTCTTGTTAGAAAATGAAAGAATAAGCACCACGAAACGTCTTTGATTATAGGTCTAATCCAGTGATTCATAACATTTTAACTATTAAGAAGATTTATCTAAACGAATTTTGCTGCAGTCCCTAAGATTTTGCATTGTCTGTCTACTGAGTTTGTCTATTAAATAATTATAAATTTGCAGTTCCAATTTTGAGTATCTGTACATTTTACACAGCAACTTTTAAGATTTTGAACACAGCTCACCGGCCCCCTGTACTAGCTTTGTAACTTTAGTGATCCGCAAACGACAGGATAGGAAACTGTTTTAATGGATAAGGGCTAAACGAGGAGTAAAATCTCAAAAACAAAAACAGCAACAACAGCAGCTGCAGCGGAAGCAGCAGCAGCAGCAGCAGCAGCTACATGATCACGACAATTTGCTTTTTATTCGTCGTCTCCGTTCGTTTATGAAAGGCAGCCTGGATGTTAGCTTTCTACGTCGTTAAAATTGTTATCTCAATTCATCACATCTCTACGGAAGTTCACACATTGTAAAACAAAACTCATTCAAATTGATCATATTAAATTTAGTTTTTCTCGCTCAAAAATACTACCAACCCCTGCGTGTATAGAGGTCGGATCAATATTTATAAAACCATGCATTTGCCTTGTTAGCATGTAACTGTCCAAAGCCCTATAGATTACATTTATAGTACAGTGGAAGTGTTACGTCATAACAGTTGTTCAAGGGAGATACACATTTTTCCTGATTCTTTACTTTGCGTCAGCTACTGCTGAATAGAGTAATTTTCCAAATGAATAGAACAATAAACTGAATAAAGCTTGTTGAATTTGATCTTTTTTCAATGGCTTCGGCAGGTCCCGTAAAAATGGAAGGTGAACGTCAATTAAATTCTTTTATTCACTGAAGATAAACACATACACACGCGCGCACCAGGCACGCACACAAAGACACACACACAAGTTTTATGATGAGTTGAGAGTTTGTGTATGTATAAGAAACATACGCTTAATGAAATGATTAAAATTCAGAAATGTGTTATGTATTTTATGTTTTCAAGCTTTATATTGTATTAGTTTTTTCCAAAATAAACAAAGTATTAGGGAAATTAATTTTTCGGACTGTTTTTATGCATTGTAACTTTATTGCTATTTATTATGCCACTGGCAAAACAGTCCTAGAAAAATGAATTAATTTTCACCATCCATCGATGCATTATATTTATGATTATGCGGGTCACATGAATATAGTCACATACATATAATGTCGGACTCTTTAGAGTCGAAGCCGAACATAATAAAATAAAAATGCACTATTTTACATAAAATATGAGAGTTTTTGCACATTAAGAAGTTGGTATGTGTTCGAAAGCGGAAAGACAAAAATAATTTCATACGTACATTTTAAAGTAGTTTCATGCCATCTAATGAGAAGCGGAGATGTGATGAATGGACATTACAATGAAATCGGTGACTAAGAGAGATAGACTGATAAATCTGACAGCATTGAGTCTGCCTCATAGTTCTAGCTCATGCAGAAACATAGATAGCAAGCAGAAAGCAAATCGTTTGAAACATTATGTCGACAAAGAAAAGAAAAAAGTCAGTAAAAAATTAGTTTTACAGTTAAATTTTCTCATCAATATTTACAATAATTCATCTAAAATAATTGAAGAAACACAATTTAATGCCTTTTAAAATAAATTATCGAATGTTCCTTTATATTGCTAGAGATAACCTAATCTAAAGATAAATTACCTTCGTACGTATTTAATTAATTTTCATTAGCTGTCTTTTCTCATCATTCTATTGTTTTTGGTTTCTTTGTTTACGTCGCTTTTGGGGGAAAGGTTGCTTAAATGGCTTAAGCTTAGATTTTTCATATATATATATATATATATATATACTTATATATATACTTATATATATATATATACATATATATATATATATATATATACTTATATATATATATATATATATATAATATATATATATATATATATATATACATGTATGTGTGTGTGTGTTGTGTGTGTATACAGATATATGTTATGGAGTACTATATCTAGAACACCTATTAGCAAGACGATAATATATTCGAAAGTCATTAGGATAAACAACTGTCAGTTAATCACGATTTCTACTAAAGAAAAATGTAGTACGTAGTAAATTAACTGGCTTGGTGTTCAATCGATATTCGTTATCTGATGGTTGGCAAAATGGCACACAACTAGCTGTCTGAAAGTATGCGATTGCTACCTCCTATGATCGCTTTTCGAATTCTTGGGGGATTAATTTCAGCCTTCCAAGTTTCGTAACATAACTACTGGATTGATTCGATCGACTAGAGTCCCACCCCTCCAGTAAATGGGCCTAATGCATATATAAGAAATCAATATTCCACTTATCTCTGTGTCAAGCATTGTAGATACAAAACTAATCAATCTCACAGTAAGCTCAGACCACATCCAACTTTCTATCATGGTTTGAAATCATTTCTTTTCATTTCAGTCTCTAGAGATCACTGGGAAATTTAGCACGTTTACAATATATGTTTTTAACTAATTGAATAAAAGTACATTGCCTTTATCCTCGTCAAAAAGTAATATTTTAATTATCCCAGGTGATAAACAAAAGCCAACTGAAATGTTAATGAGTAATCTAATTCTGGCACTAATGCAGTTTGCACAGGCGTTAATGACACAAATGTTGTAAAACTGATATGACATGGAATTGAAGATAGTTGGTGCTTGCTCACCCTATCGTTTGCAACATTCACAGTATGGAAATTCTTAACATATTTTGGATAAGCCAGACGCCTGTGTCGTAAATTTCTATTCGCCAAAATAAGAGATTTTAATCTCCATTTTCTCGAACATGCAAAGCATTGATTTAGTTTCATGCAATAAAATGTTTCCCCATTTGAAGGAGGAAACTGTAGACAACTAGTTCAAAAGTATTGTAGTACTGAAGCAGATACCATCGGCTACAAGATTATATAAGACAACGAGAAACGGAAATTCTACTATAATCAGGTTGAAAAAGTACATTTCGACAGTTTGTCTTACACTCAACTTTCTGCACTATTTCCAGTGATCTTTATTAAACCAATTTATTCTGAATACTGTTGAAACCAAGTGATGGAATACAATTAAATCTTGATGTAATTAATTAAGTACACCAAAAATCTTAATGAATAGAAATTTGCCTCTTACTTGGAGAAAGAAGATAAAAAATAATTACAGATAACCAATGATGAGGGTTTTCTACTAACAAAAATTAAATTTGTTTTCCTAAGCATGAAAATTCAATTTTCTGTAGAATCAATTTTTAATTTCTTATAATTATCTCCTCTTTGCGAGTCACTGTCAGTTAATTTTAGCCTTTTATTTTCTTTTTCTCAACTAGAGGCAAATTATACTTCATTAGGATTTTCTGTGTATTTTATTACGTGCATCAACACTTACCTGAACTATATCAATTCAGCCACTACTCCAATTGAGTTCTCATGAGATTATGTTCCGTTATTATGGAAACTGCAACCAAAATATATTTTACTTCTAACTGTCCATTTTCCCTGAACAAAGCAAACTTAAGAAATTTGTTTGGCTGATAATGTTTAGTCAATCAAAAACATGTCTGTAACTTTGTCTACTTTCATATGAAGATTTCTCCATTATATACGAAAGTTCTATTTTCTGTAAAATTGATTCTTAATTTCTTGAAATTATCTTTCCTTTTCTTTGAAATTCACTATCAATTACCGTTAGGTATGTGTTTTCTTCCTCCAAATATAAGGTAGATTTCAATTCATTAATTACATTAATGTCAATAAGTACTTAATGACATGCGTCATTAAGAATAACATCACTTACCTAAATTAAATCCATGTCATTGACCTACCTGAATTATTTCCCTCACCTCAATTTCTGTAATTATAGGATACATTTACTTAAGTTGCACAAAATCATTCACACATTGCACTAAATTGCTCCCATTACGAATAGAGTTTTTTTTACCACAGGTACTATTTTCCGTTACTTTTTCATACTCTAAACGTCGAATATGCTCGCACCCGATTGTTTATTTGGAATGCTACATACTGCTATCTTCCTCTCAACTGGCTGGTATGTGTATATTCTAACTGTATAGTTCAGTAAGACTATATATATATATATATATAATAGTAAAGAGTGAAAAAACGACAGAAGGCTTAAATGTTAAAAAATATATATATTTGCGTCAATATGTCTGAAGAATATTAGAAAATTAAAAAACAAAATTTTTTTTTTCCTTTATAATGACATAATTTTTAAAGAAAGACCGGTTTCGCATTTAGCTTTTCAAATTTCTTGTGACGTTATGTTTATGTTTAATAAACATAAACATAACGTCACAAGAAATTTGAAAAGCTAAATGCGAAACCGGTCTTTCTTTAAAAATTATGTCATTATAAAGGAAAAAAAAAAAAAAATTTTTTTTAAAAATTTTCTAATATTCTTCAGACATATTGACGCAAATATATATATTTTTTAACATTTAAGCCTTCTGTCGTTTTTTCACTCTTTACTATTTTTTTATATATTCACCCACGTGCTTTCACAAACCAACTTTCTTATATATATATATATATATATATATATAATATATATATATATATATATATATATATATATATATATATATATATATATATATATATATATATATATAATATATATATATATATATATATATATATGGTGAAGGCGCATGGTTCACTGGTTAGAGCGTCAAGTTTACGATCGTGAGGTTGTGAGCTCGAATCCCGGACTGGGCTGCGTGTTGTGTTCTTGAGCAAGAAACTTTATTTCACGTTGCTCCAGTTCACTAAGTTGTAGAAATGAGTTAAGACGTCACAGGTACCAAGCTGTATCGGCCCTTGTCTTTCTCTTGGATAACAGTGGTGGCGTGGAGAGGGGAGGCCGGTATGCATTGGCGACTGCTGGTCTTCCATAAAGAACCTTGCCCGGACTTGTGTCTGGAAGGTTAACTTTCTAGGTGCAATCCCAAGGTCTGTGTCGTGACCAAAGTGGGTCTCAGAATATATATATATATATACCTTCTTCTCGATTTACGTATTATGCGACCTACGACCACCCGCACTTAAAACCACAATAAATAAATTTCCTGACGTTGGGCAACTGCACGTATGCTAACTATAGCAGTATCTGGCAATGCAAGCCTCCCTCAAACCCAGGCATCCACTACTTGTCACTGTCTTTCACTCAGTCGCTTTCAAACATCTGTTGCGTTTGAATGAAAATAGTGTTGAAAAATATTAATCCTACATACGATCAGATCGACTTACGACCTGTCAGTCGAAACGGAATTCGGTCCTAAGTCGGAGAGAAGGTGTATACGCTTATTTCATTGATAGAGTTAAATATAATCAATGGTTTGTAGTGGATAATCGTATAATACATTAACACCTTTGATTAAAAAATATGAAATAACTACAATTTCTCGCTTGTTAGATATATTACAGTAACATATATTTTAAAAATTATTTTACAGTTCTGAAGAAGCTGATAATTTCCCAAACCGGTGTGGTCCATAACGTGAGTATTAATTACATTTGCCTCATTTTATTTTTAGCAATAAGCCAACAAAAGACGTGCTTGTACTTTTTCAAGTCTAACGGGATTAGATCATGAATTATAAACTCTTCTTAGAGATTAGAATTCTTAAGTAGCATATGTTGACTTTCATTATTTTAAAATTTATTTTGTATCACAATTTGTAAATAATTGGCTCCTTGGTTATATTTTCCCAAAGAGGTATTAGATTTACTGTGGCAAGATGACAAAGGAGCATCTGTGGTCGAACAAATATAGTATATATCCGAATGAAATGGTTTGTCGTTTCTAACAAAAATTGGTTATATGCACACATAAATATATACATGTAAAGCGACCACAGTCACGACGACGACGACGACCACCACCACCACCAATACCACCACTATACCAAAAACATCTTCATCATCATCAGCATTATCTTTTTCTTTTTACACGCTTACAATAATATTATTATTATTAATAATAACAATAATAATGATGGACTCTCCCGTCATTTACAGCGTATGAACGTTCAGCATTTTGCCGAACGACCTGTACAAATGATTTCTATATAGGGATCAAATGTTCGTGCCGCACGTTAGCCCACTCTCTCCATCAAATCGATCTTGCCTGAACAGGTGCACGATGTTCCACGGGTCAAGTGTGAAAGTGATCACAGAGCAACGTGAAATGACATGTTTTTATTCAAGAACACAACACACTAGCCGACCTAGGAATTGAAATCACGATCTAGCGATTGTGAGTGCAACACTCTAACCAGTAGACCATACGTCCTCACATTAATAATAAAAACAACAACTGCAACAAAAACAACAACAATAATAATAATAATAATAATAATAATAATAATAATAATAATAATAATAATAATAATAATAATGGAATAATCGGATGGACGTGTTTTTCGCTGTTCTGACCTGTCAACAGCTAAGGACACAGAAACACTAATACATACCAGTAGGACAACTGAAAAATAACTCTAAAAGACTGGAATATGAATAACTGTCAGTGAGTATGTTGAATTTTCTTCAAAATAAGTTAAGAAAATTACATATCTACAGTTTTCGAACACCTAAAGGATCAGCTTTAAAATCTTTGATATTTACAACTTCTGTGAATACCTATCCTTTCCCTTCTCCCTGAGTATTCGAAAATGTAAACATCATCTTTATTCCAAGAACGCTATTGTTTTCTCTGTTCGGACAGACAAAAGATCATCTCCAATAAATTTTAAATCCTTAATGTCTACAATTTTCTGTGAAAATGTTTACCTTCGTTTGCTTTCCTTTCCTTTCTCCCGGAGTATTCAAAAATGTAAACACCCTTTTATTGCAAAAACACTACAGTCTTCTCTGAAAGGACATACAAACGAACATCTCAAAAGAAATTTAGAAACTTTAATATCTCCAGTTTTGTGTGAATAGTTTATCTTTTCTTTTCCCCTGACTACCGGAATATGAAACATGCCTTTTATTGTAACAACACGATTAAATTCAGGATAACAAATATACTGTACAACTACAAAAACTGTAAACCACAGCAAAACTTTTAAAAAGAAAAGAGAAATTCCCAAAGAAAAAGAATAGGAAATTAAAAAATTCAAAAATTCAACGAGAACAGCTCTTCCTCCTACTATTCCCAAAGACTGGAATATATACAATATCCTGTGAATATTTTAAAAAGATCTCAAAATAAATTAGGAAACTTACATACCTACAGCTTTCGAACACATAAACGATCAGATTTAAAACAAAACTTTAATATATTAAATTTTGTATGAAGCTTATCCCTGACTACCCTAATATGTAAAAATAGGTTTTTTTGCAACAACACAATTGAATTCAGAAATTCAAAAATTCAACGACGTAAATATCACTATATATATATATATATATGTATGTGTGTGTGTGTGTGTGTGTGTATGTGTGTGTGTGTGTTCGTGTGTGTATGTGCATATCATTATATATATATATATATATATACACCGGAGTAAATACATAAATGTGAAACAAGGTGGAAAAAAAGTGTACTCAAATACCAGTGGTAGAGTAATATGATTTATTTAAAGCAGCAGGAAATTCTATAAAACCTGTTAATCTGAGCAACGCGAAACTCAGAGTAACAGGTTTTGTAGAATTTTCTGCTGCTTTAAATGAAGTATATATATATATATATATATTATTGTTTTTTCTACCAGTAATTACAAATGAAACAGGTTGAATTGCTTCTTTTCAAGGCCAAGGGCAGCGCTCTCACTGGTCGCTGGTAGTAGTAAACACATTTGAACTCTGCGGACCAGAAGAATGCGAAAATTCTTTTGTCTCTATGGCTGAACTACCCACCATTTGCCGAATCTATTTATAGACCTGTAGGATTTGATCTATTCACCAAGCTGCTACTCTTCCCCCAACAACCATATATTTACGATTATCTCATGTACAGGACAAAAGTTGAAAGTATAGAATATTTAATAAAATCTTTTAATAATAAATGGAAATAGCAATAGTGATAATAACAATACACAGATTAGTAGAATTAGGCAGCATTGAAAAGAGAACAGAAAAAGGCTTTAAAATTATATAATGGAATTCAAATTTTAAGTACATTAAGGATTTAAATGAAGAGAAACGTTAAAAACTCGTAAACTGATATATTAAATGTAATCAAAATGGAACTTGGAATCATAGAAAATGGAAACGTAAAAAATATAACATGCGATGTTCTGATTCCACATAGAGTAAATGTGCTAATATGAAATTCAGCAATGGCTGAATACCCCTATACTAAAGGCAGAAACGGAAGGTATGATGTTAGCTGCTTGAGATCAATATTTAACGACAGCATCTATCAAAATATGATTACAAAACAAGAGTCTAACATCAACTGCGGTCTGCGCAGCCAATGTAAACAAACAATAGACTACTCTATTTCCGGCTTCCCAGTCTTCACCAAGTCAGAAAACATCCACAAATCATGATAATTAAATAACACAAGTCACACAATACATATTTTGCACAATCACAGCTGAATAATACAAAAGGAACACAAGTAATAATAACACAACGTCAAACCAGATCAATCCTCACAGCATAACAAAATGAAACATGATGATGATTTTGATGATGACAATATTAATAATGATAATAATAGTGATGCTGATGCTGATGATGATGATGACAATAATAATGATGATGATGCTGATGATGATGATAAAAATAACGAATATAAGAAAAGACAGCAATAGCAATAAATCTAATAATGGCAAAAAAAAAACAACACCAACGATAATAATAAATCCAGTTTGAATAGGTCAGTAGCAAAACTGCTCTATATGCGTCTGGCAGACCATTTCCAGCCTCTTCGAAAACCAGCTGAATGACGATCATATGAAATTGATATAAACTCCTTAGAAAGTGACAATGCTAGAACAGAATTGAAATTTACCACACAGAAATGGCACCAGATTTCAGTTTCCATGAAAAAATGACAATGCACGAATTACAGATATAGTAATGCCAAAAGATGATAATGGTGGGCAGAAGTGAACTGAAACTATTTCATCGACTTGCTTGTTAAATGGTATATACATACATGAATACATACATACATACATACATACATATACATACATACATACATACATACATACATACATACAAACATACATACATACATACATACATACATACATTCATACATACATACATACACACACATATATATATTTAAGAAAGTTCATATCATTACAACTAAAACTGGTACAATTTAAACGATACATCTCCTCTTCAAAAGCTTTGACAAATTGCAAATCAGTAGATTAAAACGACCCTCAGGATAATAATAACGGCAATTAACTTTCTAAGAGTATTTTCACATACCATTCGTTGACCTTGAACGTTTTATGCATGATTTTTGAGATGTATTTTATTCTTTTTAAAGAAAACGAACTCTTAATGTATTTCTAAAACCATGTCTTATAAAGACCAGTTGCGCCTATGGAAAATATCACTGTTGTCTTATAAGAGTGTATGCATTCTGGAAATTTATAGGATGCTATGAAATATATATAGTCTTTAAAAAAAACACGTTCTTCCTTAATTCTTTTATGCTTGAGATTTGTAAAGTTCATTGATGTAGTTCTGAACGTGCCGTCGTAGGTGAGAAAATATTTTCAAACTATATTCTTTTTGTGTACATTTCACTTGTTCTACTTAAAGACAACGATCCTAAATATGGGACAAAATGGAAGACGTTATGTATCTGTATTATCTGGATTTTATCTACCTGCTTCGGTAAGACTATATTCGTGAAGTTTTAAAACTGCTGGTGCACTTTAATATCTCTTTATATTCATATTTGAGAAAAGTACCTATAACTGGCTTGAACGCTCAGTCCCTGTGAAAGGAGTACCGTAGTCTCACTACTAATCTCTGGATACATCACTTACTTTATAATATTTATTCATCATACAATTGTCTTAAAAAGAATATTAATAATATAAATTTTGCATGTATTGTATCTGATTTAGTTCCATATTATCAGACAATTGTCGTACAACTAATAGAAATAATAATAAAAACATTCGTATTCTAAGTTATAATCTCGATTTCGCTTCCTACTTAATGCGTTACACGTGTAAACCGCAGTAGAATAATATGAATAAAAATTAAAATAAATCATCTGAGAAATTTAGAAATGAAAGCTAACTTTTATAATGCCTATCGTAAATCATTGAAACATGAAAAATTTACATGTTTTGTAGACAATGATCGGTCCTCTTTGTTATACTACGGTAAAAATATTCTCATTCTCTTTACTTTATTTTCTTATCTGACTGAAGAATTACCATAAATTTTTTCTTCTTTATCTAGTCACTCGACGATCAAACTCCCCTCTTTATTGCCATTTTTATTTAGTTAACGATAAAACCACTCTAACTCAGAGCAATTCATTTTAACTAACGACAGAACTACCCTAATAAGTCTTCACCATGTCATCTACAGATAAAATTACCACCATTTGTCCTTGATTTAAAGTTTGTTATGCACTTACTTTCCTGTTTCCAATAAATTCAGTATCTCCGAAATTTACCGGAAATAATTTTCATTTTTGAATTTAGTAGTTTTTCTTCAAATACTATCTTCCTGAATCATCATCACGTGTACATCACAAATTATAACACTATCGTCTTCATGAAATTTTGGCTAAATCATTCTGCTCGCATTTAAATTTCTCTTTATAATCTAACTCCGTTTGCAACTTTCGATTGAATGATATTTCGTTTTCTGGTGCCTTGGTGCAATAATATTTGGATCACTTACTTCAATCTCCTTGTTCGCGTGAGTTCAATAATCCAAGAGTATGGACACTTTGCGAATCTCTTAAGCATTCTATAGTGTGTGATTGCAACACCTATTTCCTGTTGGTATTCCATAATGTTGGGCTTCAACGCGTATATTTTTCTTTTCTGCTAAAACAGGTCAACTATCCACCACTATTACCACCACCGTCGTCGCGAAGGCCACCGCCGCCGCCACCCTCGTAGTCGTCATCGTCGTCGTCGTCATCATCATCATGATCATCATCATCATCATTCTGGTCGATGTCCTAATCACCAACATTTTGGATGCTGTTGTCTTAATCATCGCCATCGCCGCCGCCGCTGCTGTCATTATCATCTCTATCATCTGTTATCCTTGTGGCAAATAAAATTATTATTGTTTTTGTTGATAAAGTAAATTATTATTATTCTTATCATCATCATCATCATCATCATGGACGTTGTTCAGTATACAATAACGTGAGGTTGTTGATTGTACTGTTTGTCAAGTCACAACAAGGACCTCAGACAGACTACGTTACGCAATATGCGTGCACGTCCATGTAATGCCGGCTTAGCAACATAACTAGATTGTAGAGTGTTTCTAAAGTCTTCAGATGATTTTTCAGATTGTGTAGTATTGAACCCTCTGCTCGGACGACAATTGGGATCATCATCATCATTATTATTATTATTATTATTATTATTATTATTATTATTATTATTGAGGGGTAGAGCAGTGCATGCCATCAAAGTAACACTGGGGTAAAATATACGAAGCCCAGTATACCCATCATGACTACCCGTCTGATAAGGGTGCACCAGGTACATGCATCACAACCATATGTGCGGGACATGGGGATTTCATATCAAGATAAATAGCACATGAGCTCGCAGGTGGAGCCCAGTTAGAATTTTCTTCTGGTCGAGTAGCGCATCCTACTCAAAAGGTCCCTGAATAAGGATTGTTTAAGGATGTTGAACGAACCACCCATGTTTCTAAAGGTGAATTATTCAAACCTCAACACACAGCTTTGATGCTCCCACTACTTCTGCTCATGATCAGAGATTCACTTCAGTACTGGGGCCGATGTAACCTCCCCCAAATCTTCAGACCTTGTGCCTATAATAGAACGGAATATTATTATTATATTATTATTATTATTATTATTATTATTATTATTATTATTATTATTATTATCATCATCATCGTCGTCGTCGTCGTCGTCGTCATCATCATCATCATCATCATCATCGTCATCATCATTATTATTTTATATGAAACCTCACAGTTTATTTTGCCGGGTATGATGGGAAGTGTCAGCTGTCTACAGCCAGCAGACTAAGGTGACACGTGTTTACTGGTCATGCTTCAGTGACCCTGCGAAGAATTCTTGCAGTTCCAAGCAATGCTGATTTTTGTAAGTGTTTAGTTAAGCTGGTAGTTGAGTGCTGATACTTAGAAGTGCACCAATTACTATTGATATCACGTCTTCTCTTTTCATTGACCACGATCTTCGTATTTCCAACTTTAAATCGTCATAGTTGTTTATTTTTTCTTCTTTCACATTCCTCTTGTTGTCACTGGGGTATTCTATGTCGTTTATCATACATGTTCATTCTTTTTTATTCACGACAAGAATGTCCGGATTCCAATGTCTGGTCGAGTGATCGCACCGGATCATTGCATCCCACAGGATTCTGCAATTCTCATTTTCGATGACTCTTTCTGGAGTTTGTTCATACCACATCTTTGGTCTTTGTAAGTCATGATTTCTAGAGTTCCCAATGAATCATTCTTTCCACATTATCATGGCAACTTTTGTATACGCGTTGTGCCAATTTCGGGCATTCGCTAACGATGTGCCATACCGTTTCACCCCTCCCAGCACACATTCTGCATTTGTCGTTATCGGTAGTGTTGGCTAATCTGCACTTCACATAGTTGGTCCTTAACGCTTGTTCCTGAGCTGCGCATATGAGTGTGTCTGTCTCTATCTTCAGGTCACTCCTCATCCATAGCCACCGGTCATCTGTACCTGTTTTGGAGTTCACATCTCTTGCAAACTGACCGTACATTTTCTTTTCATTCCATGCTTTTTTTGTTCATTTCTTGTTTAAATTTTTCTTTAGTTACACAGTTTTCAGTGTTGATGACGCTATTCTTCTCCCTATGTTTCAACAGTGGCTCCACGGCATGTTTTATATTCCACCCTAGGCTGTTTTCCTCTGTTTCGATAGAGTCTCGACAACTGATTAAATCTCTCCCACCCTTTCTTCTGGACAAGTACAGTCTATCGGTGTCACTCTTAGAGTGGAAGTCTCCGTGTACTGTCAACATTTTTTCTGGTCTTTGTATCCATTTTCTTCACTTCTCTCTTTTGCCATTTTATAATTCCCGCTCCATACGGAAGTGATGCTATCGCTCACGTATTAACTATTAGGATTTTATTCCATTCAGTCAATTTTGAGTGCAACACCAACCTCAGTCTGCGGAAATACTCCCTCCTCAGTTGCCCTTTCATTTTCTTTTCCATTATCTCGTTGAACTTTAGTACACCAAGATATTTGTATCCTTCCGTTTCAAATTGTTTAATCAGGTCTCTGTTCGGTAATTCTACCCCTGCTAGGGACTGTACCTTGCCCTATTTTAGGTAAATTATTTCGCACTTCTTGAGTCCAAATTCCAATCTAACATCAGTGCTAAAACAGTGGACGGTGTTCACCAAGGAACTCACGTGTGTCTCAGCGTGCCAGACGGTTTCAAATCATCCATGAAAGGAGGTGCTTGATTATTTGGGATTTTTCCGTTAGCTGGTACCCCAGGTTCATTTTCCCAAGTACCTAAGCCAGGGGTGTCATACAGAGAACAAAAAGCAATATAGATAGGCTATCACCCTAAAAAATCCCTCTTCTGACACCCATGGTGTGGCCAAAGTTTTTTCTGTAAGATGTCAGTTCAGTTTTCCTTCACACCATACTTGTCTTCAGGAAACATGTTACATTCTATGCAATTCCAAACACATCTAAGTACTTGATGATCCACGAATGTGGAATCATATCATAAGCTTTGCGATAGTCAACCCAGGCCATTCACAGATTTGTTCTCCTTCGTTTACAATCTTGCATTAATAATTTGTCTATCAGTTGTTGATCTTCGGTACCTCTGCATCTCCTTCTACAGCCTTTTTGTTTGGGCTGTAATATATCGTTCTCCTCCAGGAATTTATACAGTTCTTCTGCAATTCCCCCCTGACAGAAATTTCCACATTAATGAGAGGCAGGAAATTGGTCTGTAATTGTCAGCAGCATTTCCTTTTGATACATCCTTCAGGCACAACACCGTTCGTCCTTTTATCAACAAGCCCGGGATTTCTTCCTTTCTATTGATCAATGCATTAAATTATCCTGCGATCAATTTATGGCAACTACTGAACTTTTTTTTATCCAAAATCCCTGTACACCATGTGGTCCTGCTGCTTTCCAGTTGCTAAACGTTTTTACTCGTATTTCTAATACTGTTCTGTGAATTTCATAGCCTCTTACTGGGGATAAGAAGCTGTTTGCTTCAGACAGCAGAGCCATTTAGCTACCTATATTTTGTTCTTCTTACTCCATATCTTACCCACAAAATTTCGACTTTCATCTGCGTCAGGGAATTTCACGTTTTTTTTTCATCATTAATCTGCTGGTGAAATCTTTTTGGGTCAGTTCTTCTTCTTCTTCTTCTTCTTCTTCTTCTTCTTCTTCTTCTTCTTCTTCTTCTTCTTCTTCTTCTTCTTCTTCTTCTTCTTCTTCTTCTTCTTCTTCTTCTTCTTCTTCTTCTTCTTCTTCTTCTTCTTCTTCTTCTTCTTCTTCTTCTTCTTCTTCTTCTTCTTCTTCTTCTTCTTCTTCTCTAACAACCCCACTATGGTAAATAATGACGTTATCAGCAACAAGTAACCAACCATTCTTGCAATGAATATAACATCCAATGTAAATGATGATGATGACGATGATGACGACGACGACGACGACAATGATGATGATGATGATGATGATGATATTAAAAATTTGGAAGGGCATACATATAGTGATAAGATACACAAATATCTACACACATGCATACATATATGCATATATCTTTATGTTCATATATAGAGATATACGCAATATATTTGTGTATAAATATGCATATATCTATATATATATATATATATATATATATATATGCATACACACATACCCCCCCCACACACACACACACAAATGTTTGCATGAAAACAAGAATAGATGCTGAAATGTCCTACGGGAAAAAGGAATTTTGCTTAAACATTAATGATTTGAAAAAAAATAATGATTTAAATTATTTATAAGAAAAGAAAAGCAACGACAATATATCCTATCTACACAATCTAATATTAGAACTAACTCAGAGGGTTGTTGCAAAATACGAATCGCGTAGTAACTCATTTCGTTTCAGCTCAAATTTTATATTTTTTTCGATCTGACATAAAAATATAACAGATCGTAATTATTTTCACAGTATGTTTCATTTGTACGAATTTTACTGTATGTGCATGCTAAGTGTGTTTATGTGCAGTTATGCCTTTTGTGTATACATAAGTATTCGTGTGTATATATCAATGAATATATGCATATATGCACATAATTATGAAAATGAATATGTGTTCTTAATCACTGTATAAACACACGCACAAACACGCGCACATACAGACACACACACACACACACACACACACAAATCCATATATATTTGCATCCTTAGACACAGTCACACATACATATACACACACACTCATATATAACGCATGTATATATTTTTGTGTATATATATGTGTCTGTGTGTGAGTATGTAAGAACGTATTTGTGAAGGTGCTTGGCTTAGTGGTTAGGGGAATTCGGCTCATGATCGTAAGGTCGTGAGTTCAATTCCCAGCGGCGCGTTGTGTCCTTGAGCAAGGCACTTTATTTCACGTTGCTCCAGTCCACTCAGCTGGCAAAAATGAGTAGTACTTGTATTTCAAAGGGCCAGCCTTGTCACACAGTGTCACGCTGAATCTCCCCGAGAACTACATTAAGGGTACACGTGTTTGTGGATTGCTCAGCCACTTACACGCTAATTTCACGAGCTAGCTGTTCCGTTGATTGTATCAGCTGGGACCCTCGTTGTCGCAACCGACGGAGGGCTCCTTAAGAACTTATTTATATTTATACATAAGCACACACACACACACAGACACACAAACATGTCCCTGTATACTTCATAAGTTATGTACACTGAATGAAAGATATATTCAAGGCTACATAGAAATGCAACGATATTCTATATGTTAATCTACATTACCGCACCGACGTATATAACAATGGAAAGAATATGACAATTACAACACGTATATAAATAGCAGATGTAAGAAAACACTATCACTAGCACGCTGGGGAAAAGCTTAGCAGTATTTCGTCTGCCGCTACGTTCTGAGTTCAAATTCCACCGAGGTCGACTTTGCCTTTCATCCTTTCGGGGTCGATAAATTAAGTACCAGCTACCCACTGGGGTCGGTGTAATCGAGTTAATCCGTCTGTCTGTCCTTGTTTGTCCTCTCTGTGTTTAGCCCCTTGTGGGTAGTAAAGAAATAGGTATTTCGTCTGCTGCAACGTTTTGAGTTCAAATTCTGCCGAGGTTGACTTTGCCTTTCATCCTCTCGTGGTCGATTAAATAAGTACCAGTAAAACGCTGGATGTAATCGACAGTCCCCCTCACCAAAATTTCACGGTTTGTACCTTTAGTAGAAATAATATAATAATAATAATAACAATAATAATAATAATAATAATAATAATAATAATATTATTATTATTATTATTATTATTATTATTATTATTATTATTATTATTATTATTAAGCGGAAGCTGGCAGAATCGTGACTGCGCCGGGCTAAATGCTTAGCGGCATTTCGTCCGCTTTTACGTTCTGGGTCCAAATTCCGCTGAGGTCGACTTTGCCTTTCATCCTTTCGGAGTCGATGAATTAACAACCAGTGAAATACCCAGGTCGATGTAATTAACTGGTCCCCTTCCCTAAAATTCCAAGCCTCGTACCTTTAGTAGAATGGATTATTATCATTATTAATGTAGCGAGTTGGCAGAACCCTTAGCGCGCTGGGCAAATTCTGTTCGGTGTTTTGGCCGTCTTTACGTCCTGAGTTCTAACGCTGCCGAAGTCGATTTTGCATTTCGTCCTTTAAGTGACGATAAAATATGCACCAGTTGAGCATTGGAGTCGTTGTAATCTACTTAGCCTCTCCGCTGAATCTGCTGGCCTTGCACCAAAATGCGAAAACATTATTATCAATTGTCAGAATTGTTAGCACCTCAAACAGAATGCGCCGCAGTGATTCCGGCGGCTCTTTTTGTTCTGCGTTTATATACCGCTGAGGACAACTTTTTCCTTTCATCCATTCTGTGTCGATAAAATAAACACCAGTTAAGCGTTCACTATCAGAAGTTTATGTATATTGGAAATTATTTGGGTAGGCTGCATTGTTAAAGTGAATTGACCGAAATAGTTTCTGACCTGAAGAGTGCATATAATCAGTAGCGCGACATGCGGGACTGAGGTATACAGTATAGTGTCGGAAGCAAGAAAATGTTGTGCTTCTATCGGCAAAGTAATATACTTAGAATTCATATCGACAGAGGTGTACAAAGCAGAGGAATTATACAAATTTGGAGGTGATTTTCATGACGAGCTGAATGCAATCTTAATTGGCAAGAGACCCTGCTAGTCAAGTAATTTATGAAAGAGCACATAGCTTTCATGATAATTTATATCTAAAAGTTGTGATGGTGGAGAAATGCTTCAAGGTTGCTGATAATAGATGAATTGTGAGTCACCTAGGTATCTTTGGATTGCAAGCTTTAGTTGTATGGAGAACGTCAAGGGACATACGCAAGTGAATTATGTTATTCACTATCTTAGTTATCTCATATTTGTCAGAGTTGCAGTAAATTTTCTGCCAATAAGAGCCAGCGTATAAATAACGTAGCTCCGACCAGTTATCTGATTCAAAGCGCAAGATGTTAGCTTGGTTTGAGGATCAATAATATATGGGGAGCAAGGGTGATAGTCAATGATACGAGTAGGCGGGGAGAAGGTTTGCTCTGATATTACAGAGTCTTCTGAAAGTAAGAGGCTTTAATAATCACTGAGCTAATTTTGCTTTTGGAAACAGATCTTTATTAAGTTGTCTGAATATCAAGTAATCGGTTCAGTTTTACACATTGTTTCTTCGTAGATAAGCTACGTCTGTGAAAAATGACATGAAATGTTTGAACGACAATAGATTTACTCTCGCATACGTAAGTACAAAGTAAATAAGCTACTTTCATGAAACGGTGACTATAATAATTAGTAGCACAAAATTCAGTCCAATTTTGACTACGTATGAATAATATTTTACTCATATTTTAACTTCGGCATAATAACAGTCAAATATATCTTATGATTATACAACGGAATGATAAAAGTGGTCTGTTTATAATTATGTTTATAATTTCGTTTTATCATAAAAATGAAAAAGTATGTACAGTTTCGGCTTATCTATCATTTATATATAGATATCACTGGCTATATGTCGACTTGTAGTAGTGCTGCTTTGATGTATGATTAACTTAAAAACCATTTGTAAGCAAATATATAAAATGGGAGTCAATCAAAGAAATTGTGTTCAGTCCATCAACTTGTTCAATATAGCGATCAAACACATTATCATTTAGTTAAGTTAACGTTAACCCATTTTGTGCTTGGGGACATTACAATTTCTAACATGAAATAATCATGAGTTGAGAAAAATCATATTATTCAATTGATAATATCTATATTAAATAAGGCGGCGAGCTAGCAGAATCGTTAGCTCGGTGGGAAAAATGCTTAAAATACGTTCTAAGTTCAAATGTTGCCGAGGTCAACTTTGCTTTTCATCCTTTCAGAGTCGATGAAATAAGTACCAGTTGAGCACAGGGTTCGTTGTAATCGACTTGCTCCCTCCTCAAAAATTTCAGGGCTAGTAATATTAACTAAATGAGGCGGTGGGCTGGCAGAATTGTTGGGACGCCGGGCAAAATACTTAGCAGCACCTGGGGCAATGTCTTCCAGTGTCTTCTGACCAATGCTACTAATCGAAAACTGTGTATATATATATATATATATATATATATATATATATATATATATATATATATATATATATATATATATATATATATATATATATATATATATATATATATATATGCCTATTTGTGCGCGTCTTTATGTCACTCTGTCACCTCCCACCGTTTGACAACTGATTATGGTTTGATTACATCCCCGTAAGGAGGCCGTTAGTTCGGCAAAGGAAGTCAAAAGAATGAATCTCAAACTCGAGTTGTTCGACGAAAACTCATTTTAGGCGGTGTTTCAGTATGGCCACAGTTCAATGACAGAAACAAGTATGCGAATATATTTCGGTGTTTTAATATGATCTCTCTGTCTAAGGCGGCTAGAGAGCAAAATCGTTAGACAGCCAGAAAAATACATTAGTTATTTCTTTTGGATGCTTACGTTGAGTTCAAATCCTGCTGGGATTGGTTTTATCTTTCTTCCTTCCGGGGTCGAGATGAAGTCAATCTAATCAATTAGCCACCTCCTCTAAAACATGCTGGTCTTGCGCCTAAGTTAGAAACAATTATCTCGCTGTATAAGCATAAACTTTACTATGTACGTTGTAAATGCTCCAAAGGAATCACAGTACAAATTTGTACAGTGGCTGATGGCGAAAGTAGCATTTAATATTAATGTAAATTTAAAGGTGGCGAGCTTGCAGAATTGATAGCATGCCGGACAAAATGCTTAGTGACATTTCGTTCGTCATTACTTTCAGAGTTCAAATTACGCCGAGGTTGACTTTGCTTTTCACCCTTTCGCGGTCGATTAAATAAACACTTGTTGAATACTGGGGTCGATGTAATCGACTTAGCTTCTTTCTCAAATTGCTGACCTAGTGTCAAAATTTAAGACCAATATTAATGTACATTTGGTATTTTCTTTATTTATGCAGGGGATATTCCAAATAGAAATATATTTACATCGAGTAAAAAGAAAACAAAATAAACTGATCGAGATTACCTATGCAGAACGGTTATGGCATTGATGTTGATCATTTGCTGAAATTTTACTCTGACAAATATTCATATTTATAAATCGGGAAGTCTAAATTACTCGGTTTACTCAAAGCCGTAAACTGGTAGCATGCTAGAAAAGACGATTGGTAACATAAAACAACAAAACATCCTCATTATAATCAACAACAACAAAGCATGCTACATAGATACCCATATACGTATATCTCATCGAATAATCCCGTTATATCATTAACGTTGCCGCCATAATATCGATCTTCCAACATTCCGCTTGATCATCCGAGCTGTTGTATAGGAGGATTGAAGCATATCATTTGAAGCTCCACCATATATACATGCATGTCTAAATCAGAATATATAACACTTCATTAAAAGATATTTATTGTTTTTGATGGGGAATGTGATCATGTACCAGGTTTCATGTGGAATGAGAACATATTTTCATCTTGGCGCCTACAGTATTTTCTTTATTTCTTCCCGCTTCGACTACCAAGTGTTTTAGTCAGTTTTTGCAGATACTATAAGAATGAATTTATTTCTGGAGCTCTTATTTCTAAGGTATGGGTACTTATGCCATTAAACACTAGTCCAGTGTTTTTGATTCTATGAAGACTAAAAAAGTGAGTGTACTAATTGCCTTATCCAATACAAACACTGCTTTCATGTTGGTCAACTGATTTCTGTGAAAAAGAATTTTCTACATAAGTAAGTATAAAATTTGTCAACAGGAAATTTGAAAGGTGACATGCTAAGAATTCTGCTCAAAAATCAATAAGTTTATCATGAAACACAACCAACATTATTATATTTTATATTTCTCTACATGTTAAGGCGGCGAGCTGGCAGACTTGTTATCACGCTGGGCAAAAATACTTAGCGGCATTGCGTTCGTCTTCACTTTCTGAGTTCAAATTCTGCCACGGTCTACTTAACTATTCATCCATTCGGGGTCGATGAAATATGTACCAGTTGAAAATTGGGGGGCTGATATAATCAACTCCCCCGAAAATTCTGGCCGTGTACCAAAATTTCAAATCAATATTTCTCTATATATATCTTGTTTCGGTTTAATTATGTGCATTGTACTTCCAATATTTTATATTTTTCCAACACAAAAGAGCATAAAGAAGACTTATATTGATGCAAACACTACTTTGCCTTCTCATAAATTTGTCAGTTTGAGAACCGCTGCATTAGTCTACTGACGCATGTACAATACAATACTTTTAGGTTAAATTAATTTTTCAGTCAAGAGTGCTGTATTAATCTGATGTCAGTGCTGTGTTTAAGATTGGGTTATTAGGAAGCTCTATATGTACTGCTGGTTTAAATTCTCTATGTTTCCACTAAGGTATTTAATGTATTATTGAAATTCTATACACATAGTTTCTTTTTTCGCACCACATATGTAAAGCCATTCCTGACTAAATGTTTCTTCTCTGATTTGGGGTTCTTACCTCTTGCGGTTTCATAGTTCCTTCCTCACAATTTGTTTTCAAACTTAGAAAAACCAAAGTAGTATCTTACATAGAGCTTGCTGACGCCCCTCAATATGTCCAGCTCAATTTGATTGCATATAATGGAGTATAAACTAAATAACCTTAGGATAAAACATCAATTGTACATGCGTCAGTGGCCTACGGAAAAGAGCATCACCAAAATAAGATTCGAATCCGAAACCAGTTCAGTGTTATATACATAAAAAGAATAAGACAAATGAGGATCGAATCGTCTTACAGATCTAATTACTAAATCAAGATTTCATCTCTAAAGATAATGGCCCGAAGAATTATAATTGAACATTGTAGTTGTCTGTCTGTTTCTTTTTATATTTTATTATACTCTTTCTCACATTCATTATTTCGCTTTTCACTCACCGGTTTTCTTGCTTGCTCTTTCGATCATCTTCTCTTAATGACTTGGTAAAAGTTCAAAAGAGCTATGCCTCAACACACTCATCAAGCTAATAGCCTACTTATAATAATGATTTCAAAGTAGATATTGCGTGTTATTGTTGAAGCAAGCATAAGACAGTTGGAGATGTTATATTCTAGCATGTGACTGTTTTAACCTTCCTAACATCACATAGCTTCATTATGAGATCTGAAACTTCTCTCTAAAAGCTACAACTATGAATAATCTTCTTACATTTTGTGCTATGCACTAACGCCCCAACACATGAATATGCACATATAGACACACCTGCATATACACAGACATATATATGATTGATTGTGTACGTATATGTTTGCTGGTGTGTTTGTATGTTAGAAATGAAGCTAACAATTCCATTTATTTTATATTTAACGCAAGAAATTCTAGAAGTAATCGCACGACCCACTGTATACGTTTTGTATATAAACACATCACAGTAAAAGTATTAAAAAGACAGTTTGTGCAACGTGTTATTATAGATCTAGTTGATGTTAACCCTATGTCGGCTTTATCGTGCAGACATTAGAAAGAAAAAATTCAAATATGACCATCCTGCCGTTCTTTGTCAAAATATATCTTGCACCACATAGTGTACTTTGTATTTTTAAGATGATATCACACGAAGAATGTTTGGATAATATTTGTCGCTGGATGAGCGACCAAGTAGTTTGCAAGGTTATGTTAATCATCCCCAGACTAGCAGCAGTAGAGTTGATCTATTAAATAAAAAATATTTAAGTTCGAATATACATCTTTGTTTAGAACTATTTTGAAGAACATCGTCAAATGTGCCGTTTCTTTTTTAAAACGGTACAGCGTGATCTCAAAGGAATTTGGCTGCTATAACTAGCATGATACTGGCTCCCTATAGATTCCCTCATTGACTCACAAGTTTTTGTTTATTTCTATCATCGACTTACAAGTTTTGTTTGATCATAGATTTTCTGAGTACCTGGGGAATGCTGTGCCTAGCCAAAAACTGTTGCGGAAGTTGCGCTGAATGGGCAGGTGCATCGTCATGGTGCAATTACCACCCATCGGACGCATGCAATTGTAGTCTTTTCTGACAAATAACATCCCGCAAACGCCGCAAAGCGTCAAGATAGTACTCCTTGTTTACTGTGAGGCGGGGCATACTCACGATGAACAATCTCCTTGTAGTTGAAGAAAACGATCAACAATGCATTTACATTGCTTCGA
>NC_042997.1:99069348-99084348 GCF_006345805.1 Octopus sinensis | reverse complement strand
ATTTTTCTCTTGTTCTGTGCGTAGTTAACTCATTTCTTTTCGTATTTCATGTTGTTTACTGTTGGTGACGTCCTGTATCCATATATGCATATATATATATATATATATATATATATATATATATTATATATATATATGTATGTATGTATGTTTAGTATGTAAATCGGTTTATAATTCAAGCTGTGGTCCACGTGAGCCTCATCCGTATTATCCAGTATTTTAACACATGATTTCACATCAAGAATCATACAAAACAAATACGTAAACGTAGCAACAATTACGCATTTCACATAATAATAGGATCTTTTTGTCGCTTTAAAACAATTAAAAATAATTTCTAACAAATAAAACAACGACAGTTCATTTTTATTCTTACTTAATTAGTATGCACAACACATGTTCGTATCCATGTGTGGTTACACTCATCCCTGTACTTATACATACTCATACAAACACACACAGCACACAGTCATATACTTCTGTATGTATTATGTATGTATGCACGTATTTGAACGAACGCGCATATTTATATGTTCAGTTTTCGTCTAACCATTCAGTCCTGCACATTTCGCCTTTCTCTGCCCATAATATAGGAACCAACCTATGGCAGCGGGGGTGGTATGATAGTCAGTGCTTATTATGGTCAGAAGTCTTGTGTTTGTTAGGACTTTCTGCATTCTGTGTCCTTTTGTTGTAAACTTAAACACTCACTCAGTTTAACCCTTTCACCTAGTTCTCAGGTACCTTGAGCTCCAACGTTTATCCGTCGTTCAGTTTAGTTCTGACTATGTTCTTCCTGAGTATATCTATTAGGGTTCACGTTGCGGCAAGTATTCAGGTTAAGTCCTTGGTTTCCTCTTCTTCTCCTGTTTGTGTGTGTGTGTGTGTTTGAAGGTAGATGAAATAAAAAAGAAGATATTGTGGAGATTGCCGAGAAAAGAGTAAGAAAACATGTTAGAATAACTGGAGTGTCATGACAATTTAAATGATTTTCTGGGAGAATCTAATCTGCTATAGATTAAATTCAATTCCTTCTCTCTTTCATACATATGCGCGCGCAAATACATGCATGCGTATATATGATTGTGTGTTGTGTATGCGTGTATCTGTATAAGTAGGTGTGTGTACAGGGATATGTGTATGCTAAATACATGCACAAACGAATGTGTACATGTTGTGCATGTTAATTTAGTAGAAATAAAAAAAAGCCTGTTTTACAGATTATGCGAATATTTATATTTAGATAATTTATTATAATAAGTTATTTCTAAACAGAATATTCTTCAGTGTACTACTTGTATTTTAAAGTTATATACTTGCTGTTATTTCGTATTGCTCGAAAAATGTTCTCAGATCACGTTTATTATATCACTGAAAGTGACAATATCCCCACTGGGATATTATTAGGACGGCACAAAATTTCTATTAGCTCATGTTTTATATGATAACCAATATGTAAATTTGAAAGAGCAAAGAAAAGGAAAATATTCTGAATCTCGTAAAATATGTGTTTGATGTACAGTAATTTTGATCTTGCTTCTTATGATATCGCTTCTATTTAAAGTACGAACCGGATTATTATTTTGTGAACAATAAAAGAAAAATACACACTCAACATGCTCTTTAACATGTCTACCGGTATAGATTCCATATTGTCAGTCTGGCAATACAAACACCAACGATCGATAAGATAAGTGCAAGAATTTAGTGATCTACTGGCAACAGCCGTGTTAAGCAAATCACCTCTAAAGCGATCGAACACAAGAATATTAAAAGTGGAATTTTATTTACTATTTGCTTCACAAGTTTCGTAGTTCAGTGCATCAAGCGAAAGCATTTGGCTCTCGGCAAGTAATCTTTGAGTGGTTTCAATTCCTTGTTCAAACCATTCTATTTCATTTTCGCATTATAACGTACTCAGTAGGTGTGAATAACACCTCACTATTATTTTCGTTTTCCATTTAGTATATTTGAGATAATGCTCACACATAAAAGGCGCGGCAACAAAATTAATATTGTAAATGTTGTATATATTCATTTTAATGCTACGGATTAACGAAATTATTATGTACAGTTTCTTGAATTTTTAGATAATGCAGCTAAATCCCTTTCAAATAAAGGCAAATCCTCATACGTTAGATAATGGCGTCCTAAATACACCGACTAAAAGTTTCTGAAAATAAGATACCTTTGATTATAAAGAATGCTGCATCAGGAATAACCTGAAGATAATAACAACAATATTAGCAGCAGAATTAAAAGAAAAATTGTAGATTTGCAAATATGTCTTCATGAAACAAGTCGCTCCATAAGTAGAGGAATTAGACGATATACTTCATAGTGCTGTGCAAGGATTTAATTGAAAAGAATTCCTGTTTATCTTTCTAAATATTAAGAAAAACCAATAATATTAAACAAAGTAATGATTATAATGATTATAATACTTAATTAAACAAATTATGTTTATTGAAAAGGTAACTAAAAATTAGATAAATAATTTCGTCGTCACATAAGTTTTAATCAATATAATTCATTTTTTTCCTTATGACTCTTGATAGGATACATACCATCGCAGACCCAGATGACTCCAAACACTATTTATAGCATAATTTGATTTCATTGAACTATATTTTTGTTAGCTGCTACGGCAGCTCTTCCAACTCTAAAGCGATTACAATATATGACACTATTAAATTAATCATAGGGAATGTACTCCTCTCTTAGTCAAATTTTAAGTTTCTGTTTACTTCAAAGGCAATTATCTACTTCAAAAGATACCACCCTTCAGCCTAACCCTTCGATAGGAGGTTTCACTTTAATACATCATTAAAAATATACATGTACTCTTGATCAGTTTTCGGTCATAGGTTGCAGATATTTCACACAAAATAAATTGTTAACATCTGTACAACTTCAGAACATCTAATTTATTTTTCCTTACATCAATCTAAAGCCTTGAAATCTCTTTCATTGTGTGTACTATTGAGGAATGATCAAACATTTCTTGTAGCTAGTCAAAGATGTATTGAAAGACATCTTGCCGAAAAATGTTAAATCAACCATGTTTTAATACTAACTCTAGTAGTAGTTCATATGACGGTGACCCAAGGCGGCGAACGAAGATCAATTAAGAAGTTTTAAGTTACTAAAGAGGATGGAAAACCTAAAAACATTTGTCCACAAACTGTTATGTGCTTGGAGTGTGTTTTACTTGAGTGTTAACAAGATATTAGCTTGAATGCCGCGTCAATTTTGCAGCGTTTGTTGGAAATTTATGGATATTACTAAATTTAGATAGTTCTTTTCAATATGTTAACTACTTTCCTTTTGAATAACTAACAAAACAACGATGAGTTTAATTCCTGAAATGTTTAATAAAATATACACAGAGCAACATTTTGATAGGAAGATGAAAGAAAAGAACGGCAATGGTTCAGGTAAAAAGAAAAAAAGAAGGTATTTTATCATCAACGATAAAAATAACAGTTTAAAACGATAAAAGTAAATGCTTTTGAGATAAAGTATCACAGTAAGTGATTTTGTTGTGTAATAGAAACCAAGCTTCATTGAAATTAGGAGGAAAACGGAAAATAAATACATAGATGATAATGTTATGTAAAATCGATAGTGAGTTAAGTAAAAATACAAACAAAATACTTAGCCAAACAATGAAAGTGAAAGTGAGAGAGCCGTTAGATAAGGCCAATAAAAACATCTTTTGGACGATAAGCAGATAAGCAGTAAACCTGAAGGAAATATTACAAAATAACCCAAAGAACTTATGAAAGTACACATCGTGTCGGATTTCTTAAATGCGCAAGGAATATAATTAAGACATTGATCAGGTAGGTTAATGTACTATATACAGTAAGGTAGAATGTTGCAACATACTTTGCCAAAATATATGGTATTTTCTCAACTTGCCGATATGAGCTTTATTATTTCTTATCTCTACATGTTTATGGAAATTGCAAGAAACGAGAGATGCTACGTCTTGATTTCTCAGAGTTTTTGCATTCTAAACTATGTTCAATTTCAACAATAATAGTTCTTGTTTTTATACTTATCATCTGACATAGGGCATGAAGTCTAAGATTTTTAAAGATTTCATGATAAAACGGGTTGTGGCAATCAAAAACGCTAGCCTGGTCATTCCAGACTTTGTGAAAATGTACAAAAATCAATATTACTATGATACTTTTAAAGACTATATACTATAGCTACACTAGAGTGAAAGAAAAATGTGCACTTCCAGAAAACACATGCAACCTGTAATCAGATGTAAACAATATAGAAAGCAGATATCCTGAGAAAGAGAGAAAATAAAAGAAAGGAAATCTCAAACTTTGATGAAATTAACAAGAAGGAGAAAATCGGCAAACAAGAAAGACAGACTAAAACCACAGTAATTCAGAATAACAAAATAATACCCGAAGTCAAAGCACACCGTACACAAATAGATGATCAAAGTCTCTTCATTATGAAATGTGTTTACAAAAGTAAAGCAAAAACAAAAATATAAATCAGTGTAGAGTCAACAGCGATAAAACAAGAGACATTTTGTGGAGATGTATGGATAGTGAACGGGTCATCGTGGACGATAGAGTTAAAACAAAAAACAAATGAAGCAGTTGGATATTCGTGAGAATCAATAAGCAATGCAAAAAGTAGCTGAAACTCTGGAAAGGATGGATATAGGTAAATGATAAAATTTCACACTCATGGATGAAATATTTATCATTCCTGTCGGTAAAATATTCTTAATGAATCGGTAATCAAATAGGAGATAATGTTAATCCTGAAGATCAAAGGTAGAGTAAAATGTTAAGATCAACGGCCAATATTTTACACAACCACAACTTCAGGAAATAACATCACTGGAAATAAATATTCCTCCGAATAAGAAACTCACTTAAGTGAAAATTGTACAATGAGAAAGAATGGATTACTTTTCAGAAGGATTTTGACTGTTATCCTTGGGACTAGGAATCATTACCTATGAATATTGTAGCATCAACAAGCAGCAGGTGTATTAAGAGTGAGACACTTTTGTGGGTAAAAAAGGATTTCTAGAAAAACATAAATCATCCACAGGAAAAACTATTCCAAGGAGATTTCCTTCCTTAACCTTTTCTGCTTAGTGTTAAAACAGTTAAGCAACATGCTTAACGCAGATATAAATGCTATGGAAAGAGTAAAAGTCCTTTTCCATGGGTGATACCATATTGAACACTATAGATATTAACTGGAAATATCGTTACACACCGTAGACGGCTTTACGAGAGTTTTGAGAGAATGTAATCCGGTTTAGAAAAATGTGCAAATCTACTTTAAAAGAAGAACATAAAAACATTAATATCACAGTAGATGAAAAGATAAAGATAAGAAACAAATCGACTAAACACAAATTTATAATTGATCAGGAATTAATGAACTAGATAGAATGCAACTCACACCAATAACGTAAAACATTTGGGAAGAATATCATTGAATATTATATTAATACATAAAACACATAAATATGAATAAACAAAACAAAAAAAATCAAACTAAGCTAAGTAGCATCACCATCCTAACTGTTCCAAGTCATAAGTCTAAGGTATAATATGAACCGTCGTTAAGTGAATTACTAAGTCTAGATAAAAAAACAACAACAAAATAATGACTAAATTTAGAATACACCACCAAAAGATGTTGCAGAGATATAATAATAATCGCTCTTACGGGGTAGTAGGGGACCTTCTGTAACTGAAAACATTTCATTTTATAAAATATGTACTTTTGTAATGCCGAAGTATCTGGTGAATAATGCAGCAGAACTAAAAACAAATAGTTACAAAACATGAACTGACCAAAGGTTCTTCTCTTTGCAAGAA
Source organism: Octopus sinensis (assembly GCF_006345805.1). Lineage (NCBI taxonomy): Eukaryota > Metazoa > Mollusca > Cephalopoda > Octopoda > Octopodidae > Octopus > Octopus sinensis. The sequence continues at coordinate 99,078,472 of NC_042997.1, read as the reverse complement.
AGCTAACAAAATAGAAAACAGAATCTGGTGACAACAGAGATTTGTGAAATAGTTAAATAAATAACAACATAAATAACTGCATTGGGGATGTGAATTAAGAAAACAACTCAATACTTGCTAATATGCATGGACGAAGCTGAGTTGGAAGACGATTTGTTTGCGATACTACTGTAAAGTCTTCGCATCAAAAACTACGTAGATTAGATAATGAAGTAGGATACAAAGATGTAAATGCTTAATACGTGGAAATTGCGAGAACAGAATTTGTTTATATCTGACCAGTGTCAGCCAAAAAGGAATATACACATTTCTTGCACAGATACGGTACATTCATATACTAGAAGTAATTGCGGTATTATGAAATATGCCCGAAAAAGAGATAGTGCAAACTTACATTACAAAAATGTCTTAGCGAATGAGAAAAGGACCATACTCCGCGATATGTTAAGTCACATATTACTGGAGATTAAGGAAATGCTACCTGATATTGTCAAAGACCCATACACCAGTATTATGCCTCTTAATTGATATGCCAATTCCAACAGACAGAAGCATTACTCTGAAAGAAATAGAGAAATTATCCAACTAAAAGATCTAGAGATGAAGATAAATAAAATGTGGGAATTGAAAACAAAAGCATTGCCCATGTTACTAGGTGCCTTGGAAATGATGCAAAACAAAGAAGACGAAGACATCCCTCAAACACACAAACTAAGGAAAGCATTATGATAAGCGCTACATACATTTTACGTCAAGATGTACTTGAATGTAAAATAAAACGAGCTCAGTAAATTCGACGAACATAGTTGTACACAGAAGGTACAAAGTAAAATCTAATCTACAGAAACAACCAATTGCAATTTTTGGTCGAGGGCCTGCAATTGTTAAGGAAAGGAGGTGGCTGTTGAATACATCGATACTAGCGCTCATCTGGCACTTATTTTATCGACCCCAAAAGGTAAAATAAACCTCATCGGAATTTGAACTCAACATATACACGGATCAATTTCCGTTAAGCATTTTGTCCGGCGTTCTAATGATTCTACCAGCTTACCGTCTTTGGCCATCAGAAGCGAAGTTGTTGGGGACTGTAAAAGAACGAAGAACAGGTAAAACGCAGTCTATGACTTACATTGGGTAAAATGATAACGAGAAATTATATTTGAAATGGCGAGCAAACGCATAAAGTTATTTTAAACAAATTGCGAAGAAATTGTGAACAACTGAAGAATGCGAGATTTTGAATTCTACCGGCCAAATTTTCCTACATCTGGTGACAGTATGCAATGACCTCCAAACAACTGTATATATGACAAACACCTAACCTGAGTTAGTGCTTGTGGAATGGCGTATCGAAATTTCGTACAAATGGCATGAACTCCGTCATCCAGATATTGCAGACTATCAGCCTTTGCGCGAATGTTCACGCGAGCATTAGTAAAAAATGTTGATGATAATGACATTATTAACGATGATTATGATGATGGTGATGATGATGATGATGATGATGATGTACAGTGCAGAGAGTATCGAAAAATGTAATGATCATTGCAACGATAATAATACATGCGGGCAGCTTTTGCTGCGGGATATTAACATTCAGTCATCGAATTGAGATTAAAAAGATATTGATATCTTTCACTAGTCTTAACTCTCACAGTTCTCACAAGAAACATTTCGTGTACTTACACAACGTAGGAAAAATATTTTAATGGTTCGGTTAGATTATATAATATACTTTCATCGAATTTCTCGTTACATCCATCGAGAACACCTCGCAAAATATACGAGTAGTTTAGGCCAACAACAAAGCACGCTTCTGCCCGTCACTTGGCTTTATTTTTATTTCTTCTTCGTCCATAAAACCACAATTTCACACCAGGATTAGCTGTGTTCAGCCTAACTGCACACTGCACTGAGTATAATGTAATAAAATATAATGTGATATTGTGTTAGATATAATCATACGATGGTGGAAGATAACCGCTCCCCTGAGGCTTAGAAAATTAATAAAGCTATTTGCTTTCTTTCGTTCCCAATTTTCTTTACTAGTTATTCTTTTGTGTATTTATGGTTTTATTATTTAAAATATTTTCCATTCTCTATTTGTTTGTTTGTTTGTTTCTTCATTTCAATCTTAAATGTATATTTATGTATTTTTTATGTAGCCATAGCCTAGTGTATATTTATATATTTTTATAGTTATTTGTTTGTAACTGCCTAACTGAAATTTAGCATAACTACATTTAGCTTAGTGTCTCTCCAAAAGAGACTAAAAATATTCTAGTGATTCAATAACATTACTATATATATTATTTAATTTCTAGTTATTGTCATCTACACTCGCTAAATTTCGTGAAGAATGCATGAACATGAATTCAATGTCCCTAACGTATATGTATCTGTGGCTTTTGGTCGTATGCAAATGAAAAATACTGAAACTTTCAATTGACTGAATTGCCTGCGCATTGAAATAGCGTATAAAAGTTATTGAACATTCAGCAGTATTCAACGTGAACCCCTAATGTAGTTTTCACGTAAAATCAGCGCGGTACAGCGAGCGAAAATGTTGAACGTTTGAGTCACAAGTCAATGAATCCAACGAACGTCAACACAATTTCCATCTGTTAAGTTTCACCATTAAAGCTTGTGTCAGCCAAAGGTTATGGTATAAAGCACTTGTCCAAGATGCCATATAAGGTCATCGAAACCAGGACCTCATAATTGCAAAGCCAACTTCTCAATATTTCGGTCAAAAGGTCTCTAATCAAACAACCGTGCTTAGGAAGCACTTCACGACTAACATTGTAACCATAGAGTCACTGTAAACTTAATACATATTTTATAAAGTTAGTTCAACTTCATCCCACAGTATATGTTTGAATCTCTACAAGCATAATGAAAAATGTGACTCCTTTTCTTTTAACCCTTTTGTTACCACATTTGAGTTACCACATTTTGTTACCACATTTCAGTTACCACATTTTGTTACCACATTTCAGTTACCACATTTCATAGATATGTTTGTATATGAGGAATAATTAAGAGGATTAAGTTGGTATCAAAGGTCTAAGGCCGGTCTTGTGTGGGTGGGTATCAAAACTGTTAAACTGCGAATATAATATACTAATACGTTTTTATTTAGTCAAGGAAAGCCAACAGATATGTTTTATAGCATAGTAAGTCAAGAGGTGGGCTATAGAAACCGCAGCATTGATATCTTTACCTGAACAATGGAATACTTTCCAACAGTTATGACTAAAAAGTAATTACATTAAAAACGTTTTTTTTTCCTTCGAACATTTTAAGGTGATTGATATGTTTGGCTGTAAATAATTGTTGGATCAACAGGAGATATAGGCTATTTTTGCGATAGACTAATTTAATCACAGAATTGTAAGCTATCTGAATTCATATCGATTATACATTATGATAGATATTAAAATGTATAGCAGCCCTTGGTTTCGAACATTTTTGTGGTATAACATCTTAGATTTCCTGTAAACATTTCCACATTCTTTAAACACTGCATTCCCCCTCTTTCTCTCTCAGTCATTCAATAACTAATATCCTGTCGCCGTGTACATTCAGCACTTTAATACTTCTTATCTCTGTATATTACTTCTTACAAGTAGCTTCCATCACTTTCTATATTTTCCGTTTTGCCTTTCGCCTATATTTTTTCCCTTTATTATTTACCTCTTATTCACGTCACTACAGGTTTATCGTTCAGTCATCTTCTTTAGGTGTCTCTCATTGGCATGTTCTCTTTGTTTAAGTTAATTTTACTGGTTAACCAAACCCAAGCTATTCTCTTTCCGTCATTCCGTTCTTTCCGCTTCTACGCTATCTCTATATTTCTATACTTACTGTTCCTACCACGTTCATGGTATATATGTTACGTTGATAATATTACAGCTTGGCTTTATCTAGCTAAAACTTTACTTTTACTTAATAACAAAATATGCTGAAGGAAAAAACGGATATTACGGACGTCTTAGAGGAATTATCAAAGTGGGAACACTACAGATATCAAACAGTGTGGCATATAGGGACGAACTTTGGGGATGGTGAGATTATTTACAAATGGATATTATTGATAAAAAAAGCCAAACATATAAGAGGGAAAGTTATTAAGATTCAAATGGAGAAATGTCACCAGATATGAAAGAATTCTATGCAAATATGTGCGTGTATGTATGTGCGTATGTATATCTGTGTCTTTGTATGTGAGTGTATGTTTGTGTGTTTCAGCCCGCTCAAGCATAAGCGTGTTTGATGTTTGCATGTAGTCACTTCTGCTTGTATGTATACCTATGTGTATTTCTGTTCATGTGTATGCATGGGTATGGGGTGTGCTACCGTGATTTAAGTTATGCCACTTGGGAAATCAATCTGATTGATAGAGCTCTATAATAATAAAAGTAAAGAGAAAAAACGATGTAAAAGAAAATTGCAGAACACAAGGATGACAAATAGATAGATAAATAGTATCGGAGATAAAAATAGTGTAACAAGTTACTAAATATAGTCATATTGAAGTGGTATTGATCTAGAGATTGGTAAATACATGTATAAATATATATACATTTGTGCGTGTGTATGTGTGTGAGTGTCAGTACTTCTCTGTGAGTATGTATTTGTATACATATACTTTTGCACACACAGATACACACACATATAGATACACAATTATATATATATATATACACACACAATATGTATGTACACACACATTTATATACAAACACATATAGATGTGTTTGTACGTACATATTTATGTATGTATTGTTACAATATAATACCTTATCGACCAGATATCCTCAGTTTTCTCTTTTGTCAATGTCATGTTTTTCTTAATAAACTCCTACAGTTTTCTGGAGTACAAATTCAACAATGTTGGAGCAAAGGCAAACCTTGAATATTATTCAAAATCTTAAGACGTCAGAAGATTTTGCGAAAAGATATTTATTAGTGGTTTCGTAAGACTACATTAATGTTCTATTAATAGTAACTCATTAGGGAGAAATAAAAAAAAATTGATTCACAAAATATATTTTATCGTTTTCGAAAAAATAACAAGATCAACAATCACGAATACTTAACTACAACATAAATATTTGACCAAGTATTGATCGGAAGAAGTATTAGCAAGCTTTCCTTTATGTAGAAAATATATGTTCATATGGTTGGTTCCCTGATTAAACTGAGATACATCATTCATGTTTCGAGAACCCGTGGTCATAGTATTTTTAAATACGCATTCGATTTCATAGAAATTCGTCGTGTAGATGCGCACATTTACATATAAATACATATGTGTGTGTGTGTGTGTGTGTGTGTGTGTGTGTGTGTGTGTGTGTGTGTGTGTGTGTATGTGCATTTGCCAGTGTATGTATTTGTCTCTGTGTTTGTATTCGTTACTCCACTTCTTGACAACCGATTTTGGTTTGTTGACGCTCTTGTAATATGGCAATCTCGCAAAAGAGTAAGCTACACAGCAAGTACCTGATTTAAATATTAAGTGTAATTTGTACGACAAACTGCAGAAGGCATAGTCGCAGTCCAATGACTGAAACAAGTAAAAGTACAACAAATTAAAATAAAATAGTTTAACGTAAGGATTCATTCTCCATCATACTTCATAATATCACTTTTATGAGAATGAGAAACGTTTTCGGAGTAACCCAGATTACAATACCCCTTATCATAGTATGTTGGCGTCCATATTGTATGGAGTAGTAAATATAGTTTTCCGATGTTACGCATCGTGATATCACACATTGCATAAAAAGTAACATATCAGATTCTTTTCTAACTTTAATATCTATCCTAAATCTTAACACAATTTTCTTTCCGAAATTCACCACCCTTCTTTAGAACTTTCAATTGATATTGATAAAAAATAGTTTATTCTGTTAAAATATCTACGTATCATATCAAGGCAAAGAAACTGAACAAATTTAGCTTTGGTCATGTACAAAATTACCATTATATAACCAAATAGGCCGACATTATGCTTGTAAACTTATGGCAACTTGTAAAAACTACTTTGATAATTTTCACAGACATTCTTAATCTTCGTAATTAAATTCTACATAAATATTCCTTTCACATTTTGAAAAATATAAAAAGAAGAAAACGGATATATAATGGAACTAAAGTACAAATAGAAACTCAGAGTCCTTTCTGGTGGCGTTTGGAATATTAATGTGAGATTAAGCAGCACATAGTATAAAGTAATAATGTAAAAAGGAGCATAATTTTTTCTACGCATTTTACAATAAAAGCTATGTCAGAAAAGTCATCATCATCTTCTCTGTTACCTTCATCATGGCGCTCACTATCACCACCACCACCACCACTACCGCCAGCACTATCATCATCATCATCATCATCATCAACAACAATAACAGGAACAATAATAGTAGAAGCTTCAGTAACTGCAAAAACAGCAGCAGTAAAAGCAGCAGCAGGAGCAGCAGCAAATACATCAGCATCACCATCGCAATCCTAGTTTTCATTATTGTCATTGTCAAGCATCATTATCAACATTCACTTTGTCTTCAGTAACATTTCTTTCGTCACTATAATCTTCAAGTAGACTACGTAGTCAATCAAATAAATGGACGTTCTCCAAATCGTTGATAATATGATTTGCAGATTGCTTAAATCATCCAGAAAAGAGTGAATAAATAAGCGAATAAATAACTAATAAATAAATGAATGAATATAATAAATAAATGACAATAGCTTCTTTGCCAGATTTCAGCTCAGCTCTACTCATTCGTTCATTTACGCCATTTTTTAATATCAATTCATGCGATAAAATATTTATGAAAATTGTGGTAAATGTCGCAGAATATTCACAACGAAATGTTTGCAAACAAAATCTATCGTCAAGGTTTCGTGTCAATGTTGGAATAATTTTAGTTATCTTCAAATATAATTCTTATTAAATGCACAACTGGCTTACATTGTTATATCACCTCCACCAAAATCTTAATTACTTTTGTTTACCTCAAGATCAGCTGTGTTCAACCTGACTTATGATCATTGATATTCCATCCACGATATTCCTGCATTAATAAGGGTATGTAGGATTATAATATCTAACATGTTTACCGTAAGGCGCACGATATGATTCCACATTCTTGGATTGAACTTATTTCGTATTGCATCAAACGTTGAGCAATTGCTTAGTAAAGGTATGGCCAAATGGAGGACGGAACTGATAGCATATGGAAGAAGACTAGGGACAATAGAAATCAGGAGAGGCATCTTCCAAGAGCACTGCCCGTCCCCACTAATCTTTGTTCTGTGCAAGATTGCAAAGATAAAGCACTGTACAAGCACTTCAGAATTAATGAAACTGAAAATAAGTGAAAAAGAAAAGAATGCATGGAAATTTCATAGATATGTTGAAGATAAGACAGACATAGACAAAAGATGGTTATGGATGACTACAAGTGATTTAAAACCAGAAACGTCTTTGCTCCAGATGTCACTCCATAACCTTTGACTTTCAATGTTATCTGGTATCAGCTTTTCATCTGTACATTCTCCATTTATTTCTTTGTAGAATCTCTTCTGATATATTCTTAATAACCTATTCAGCTGTTATCCCTTCATTATGACCGTATCTTCCCATCTTTGCTTTCTTTGCAACGAGGCGCTGTTTCAGTTCCTTCATTACCACTTTCAAGCCCTTTCTTTCAATAGCATACTTCTTGTCCAGTGCCCTGTATTTTTGTTCGCCTTTAGGGTCTCCCTTCTGTCTCGGCCGAACAGAGAAATTTCCTTCGTGAGCATATTTAGCCGCCTGTATTCTTCTTTTCACCATAGATCTCTTCTTTTGTCACTCCCATTATATTTCTTTTTCTTTTCATTACACCCAAAGTTTCTGCTACAACGATACTTGCTGCCTTGACCAATTTTTTGTTTCTGAGATGCTTTGTTCAGTTTTATTTCAGAATTTCATTGACATTTTTCGTTTCTTGGTTCAATTTCCCCCGATCAATCTTTTTAAGCTTGCAAATAATATCGCCATCGTCTCCTGTAGCATTGCCTTTATTACTGCCGTAGGTTGCCATTTGCCCATCTGCCATGTTACCATTGGTTTTATTGTCTTATTCCAGACCATCTATATGTATCTCATCGAGCAAGCTATCACTGTTCCTTTCCTATGGTTTTTTTTAGAGATCTCACGCTTTTTTCTTCTATGAGAATACTTTTACCAGTAAGAATTGTATTTTCACTCGTTCACTCTGTTGCTGCTGTTTTCCAATACCCGTCAGTTGATACATTTGAGCTCTACTTCTATGAACCAGCGATTTTTTCTTATTGCTCTATCTTGATCACATAATCTCTGTTCCGTGATTTGAAACAATCCACTTTCTCTCTGTTGATCATACATCCGTCATCAGGATCCCCTAATGTGTACGCCATTTTCATCTACTGGGTTGCTCATATAGTAACACTCCATGACCACAGCATTGGCTTGTTTGTTCCATCTACGCTGTGTGCTGGTCTCTTGCTGGATAACGACATGCCGGAGTTGGACCAGTATCTCTGAGCCAGCCAGGTGCCAAACTGTCACAATCAAGGGCTTCAGTTTCATAACCACCGTTATTAACAATGTTTTGTTTTTTCATTGACACTCATATGAGGTAATGATTATCAGGTTGCGCAATTACCAGTGTTTTTATTTTGACACCATCACTAGATGTATCATCAATTAGGACATGGAGAGATTCCAACCGCTTCCTTTCATTATTATTATTATAACTGGTATTATTATTTTCATGTTTTTACTATTTGTCATTGTTATCTCCTCTGATCCAACATGAGTTTTGGTTTAATCATTATCGTTATTATTATTATCATTATTATTATTATTATTATTGTTGTTATTATTATTATTATTATTATTATTATTATTATTATTATTATTATATTATTATTATTATTATTATTATAATCGTTATTATATCATTTATTATTAAAAGATATGAAATGCTGTTTAGTTTCAACTCTTGTTTTGTACTTGAGATAATCATAAATATGTGGGGTTTGAAGGGAATAGTAGGAGGAAGCGAAGCAGCTTAATGAATAGATCAAATCC
>NC_042997.1:99059348-99064348 GCF_006345805.1 Octopus sinensis | reverse complement strand
TCATAGACCCATCAGACTATAAAACAATATTTATTTATAGATATGATTGAGAAATTACATAGAGTTTGGTCTGAAAATGAGTTTGACATATGGAGAAATGCGTACAAATCTGTTAGGAAACGCGATAAAAATGGCAGCACGTAGTGTTACAAGTTGGTTTCTGTAACCAGACATTTATAAGACCCGTTTATGACGTAAGCTATGCACCAAAGACTGAGATGTGTTCATTCATCAACGTATTCACAATTGAAGATGTTCATCATCATATTCAGCACTCATCGAAAAGTGTGAACCCTTGTGTATGCATGTCTATGTATGTGTATGTATGTGTATGCAAAAGGTCTATTGAAAATCAAATGCTTAGATTCATATCTAAATGAAGAATGCCCTGGTCGGCTGTCATTTACGGAAAGAACAGAACAGTGATTGGTAAATGAAGAGGAAAGAACTTCTTTACTACACGGCCACGACTGTGCCTAAAGCATAAAGCATAAAGCACATCGACTAGATATCGAAACTAGACACTCCACTTGCTATTGCAAACATCTGGATACAAATATAGTCAATTAGAAGTACTTGCAAGAGCAAAATAGAAATCGGACATATTACACTTCTATGTTTGTTTATTTTAGACAGCATCTGCCATGTTCACTCAAAGTCTTGTATCGGAAATTTAATGAGAAAACTGCTGTAGACATTATTAAAATTCAGTTAAGTCAAAATATTGAGCTTGGAAAACATATGTTAACTGTAGTCGGTTGTAAGAGGAAAAAAAATTTTTTCTCATAAATCTAATGGAGTTTTTTACACGCGCACCCTTGAAATTTTAAGGTGGAGGGAGAATCAATCGCAAAACAAGAGAGACGGTGACAAAAAAAAAAATGCAAGATAAAAAAATAAAGTAATAATAATCGGAAGTGAATACGAAAGAAAAATATGAATAAAATCTGATGGATTTTAATTTCGAATAACGAACACGTAATTTTCTACAACACTATATAATATTTTTCTCTCTATCAACATGCTATCCACAAAAATCTTCTTATTGTATTGGAAACAGAATTTCTTCATAATTTAGAAAAGAAATTAAAAAGAACAACATCAACATAAATATCATGAATAAATTGACTGAAAGGGCGGTTTATTGTGACCTTTTGAAAAACGAAGTCGTTATTTAGGAATATATTAACAATCCTAGTTAATATAATTTTTTAAAAGATATATATATGTATATTTGTTTTGTCTTCTTATGACACGTCAAAAAAAAGTAACTTTCTCAATGAAATACACAATGATTCAATGAAAACATTGTCGAACTTCGAACAGTAATATGATGTTTTTTAAAACTCTGAATTGACTGGCAAGTTATAACTTTTAATAAAACTAAATTACATTGAGTAATTGAAATGGAATTACTTTTTTTTTTAATATATAAAAAGACGTAAAGACAAGAAAAGAAAATTGCTATTATACATTTTGTAATTAAAATTCTATGACCAATGTATGGAAATCATATTCAATATTACAACATGACATTGGTAATCACTAGCAGAAACAGAAACAGCAACAGTAACAACAATAATAGAAATACCAAAAAATGATGAATTTAAACATTTACGTGGAAATATTAATTAAAAAGAATACGTTAACAGTTTTCGGAAATGAAAGTATAATGGCAACAACTACGACAACAATTACAACAACAGCAACAATAATAATGATCATGATGGGGCATTTAGCATGAGAGAACACTGTCTGACTTCGCAGAAAATTATGAAGTCGGATACAAAACAAAGACATTGACGGATAGCTCTATAAGTAGCAAGTGTAATATTTATTGATCTCAAGCTTGTGTAACTAAAGTGTAACAAACGCTCATGATAACTGTAAACAAAATATCAAGCAGCTGTTCATATAAACATTTGACCAATTCCGTCCTTTTATTTCAGAAAAAAATGACTGATATTACAAATAGAAATGGTATCTTTCAGTCCAAGTACACTGATAAGAGAATACATGTTTGACATGCTTGAATATGGTGTAGAAAAAGAAAGAAAAATTGAGTGCGCAAAACTTGACATCAACCAAAACAAATATCAGTATCCGACGGAAATGGAAACAAGCGTGCGGCAGTATTGCCCTAGCTGAAAAAATGAGAGAGAATATCTGTAAATGGACAAGAGAGGATTATGTTTCTAATTTACATGTAGAATTTATGTAGAGCGATACATGATCAAGTACAATGACAATATTCACGTGAAAATACCCGGATCTAAACGCAACGTTGGAATCCAACAGAATATGTAACCTAAACCGATACATTACCAAATTAAAAATAAAATCCTTAAGTAGAACACAAGAAAATAATATATAACAGGACAACATAAGAAATGGAAAACAAGAAAAAGAAAGCATTGTGAGCATGTAAATTACATAGATAAATCTCATTTCTTCGTGCTTTTTTCTCGCGAGAAAAAAGCACGAAGAAATGAGAAAAATATTTTAAAACACTTTACGTATACGGATAAATAAAAACCTCAGCCTAGTCAAGAACATGAATGCGTCAATATACAGAAGACTTAGGAATAGAAACTTCTAAAAGGGAAATGTTGATGTAAAACTGGAAATGATTAAAAAATTTAAAGTATAGATCTTTTATACCTGCGAAAATACCTCCTAAACTTCTAACCTAACAGCAAATTTGCAAAAATAAAAAAATAAAATAATAATATAGATAATGAAATAATAGAAAAAATACTTGTCTGTCTCTGACATAAGAGAAATAATATATATGAAGCAGCTACTCTATTTACAAAGGAAAATGGGAACTCCTCTCTCTCAAATCTTCTTATATAGGATTATCGAAACGCAAGCAGACAAAACGAAAAGTAATTCAGAAAAGTATGGAAAATAAAAGAAAAGACAACTAAATCCGTAATGAAGTTAATAAAGAAAAGACAAACCTGAAAATATAGAAAAGACTAAAGAAAAAAGAACAAAAATTACAAGAATGCGTGAAATAAGCGATTCTCGCTGAATCACAAAGAATTCGTCTGTATGAAAAGCAACAATGATTCTAGGATTCTTTGAAGTAAACAAGCTGTTTGACTCCACCGGAATATGTTATTATCAAGGAATAGTTAACAACAAAATAGGAATTATTGCTGTACTAACACCGAGATTTGTAAAAAAAAAAGGTGTGTGTGTGTTGGGGTTGAACAAAAAATAAAAAATAAAATGAATGGGTAAGAAATAAATCACTGCAGTCTAGAATGTTCATAACACTGAATAGAGAATAGACTGTTCGTGGGAGACCATAATAATACAAACAAGATACTGCTGAAAAAATACCAGTGAGACGGCATCAGAAGGTTAGATTGCAAACGGATTGTACAATACTAGGTATATTTTTTTTTATTGACAACGTTGATATAATATAATATAATATTATAGTTACAATTCCCAATAATTCAGTGAAAAAGAATGTATTTAAAAAAGCAAACGAAAAAGAAATTGAGAAGAAAAGCATCAATGCAGCACCAATTACCTGAATTGGTCGCACACCACAAGGTTCAACGGAACTTATTGAAGCAAGCCAACACGCTCACGGCATCACCACGAGGCTAAGGTGTTAGAAAATCCCCAATCCCTCTCACGGGCTCACCTGATGCCTCGGTAAGGCAAACCGCCAACGATGAGAAGAACCTCGTTGTTGATGGCTCGGCCCCTTTAAACGTCTCAAGCATCACAGGCTGGGAGAAATAGTTCACTGCTAGGTTTCGATACTTCAGGGTTTCGTCCTGTTCAGCTGCGGAAATTGACTCACATTTACCGCACCATCAAGGATGTGGGAGGGAGCAAAATAGTCAAAAAACTTGGCATCTCAGATGAAGCACCTACCTTTTACCCACGGACACCTACCTCTTCCCAAGTATAATTATTTACCAGGAACATATAAGGTGATTGCACATCAATTTAATAAAATTTTGACAAAGAGGAACAAGACGCGAATGTGCTGCTGAGGTGACTCATTCTAATACCTAAGACTATTAAACATGAAAACTACAATCTATAACATACTTTTACACAAGTTGTGAAGCTTTCATTGCAATAATACTGCAATAAACATCTGGATAAAACATTATTTTTCGGAAGAGCAAAGATTATGAAAAGGTCCATGTGGTTGTGGTGACCAATAACTTATCAAGAAGGCAATAAGTAAAATTTCTAACTGGAGAACGATAGAACGATAATTTTGAATGCTATAGACTGACTACCGAAGACAGTAGTATTCCCCACATATGCGTCCTCAAAATATTAGCCATGTGTCATGCCGGACCAATCATATGCTGATACATTAAACGTGTCATTAGTGAATGGTAAGCAATTCTACATATACTGAAAGAAGAGAAGGAATTGTAAATCTACTCCGTCCTCTATTTGAAAAGGCCTACTTCATCGAGATTCTACTACACACCTCCTCTACTTGAGACGCTAACACTTTAACCGACTTTTGAAACAGGACTGGATTTGAGCACAATAACTTGGTACAACAATCGACCATCGTTTGTCATGGACGACTTGAAGTTGTACGCCTGGTAAGAATTTGAAATACAGCTGCAGACAAGAGACCTTCAAAGAAGAGGAGATTCGGATTTTGAAATGCGTTAGAACGAGGGCAACTTTTCGTCAAATGGGGGCCGCATCGTACCATTTCCAAGTGGGAGAGGAGATGAAACACATATGCATGAAATATTACTTTCCCACTTTACACTGAATTTTTTGTAGTTGTTTTTAACTTTATTTGTCTTAGTAGGAAAGTTTACATTAACCTGACATCTCTTTCATTATTTCTTAATGATAATAATGATGATTATACGTGTAAATAAATCATAGTTTAAAATATTGAAGTAAAAAAAAAACCCCAAAAAACCAAAACAAAACAAAAAATTTTGATATTTTATTAAAGAACAAATTTCATTATCTGTATCGATGAGATT
>NC_042997.1:99051848-99054348 GCF_006345805.1 Octopus sinensis | reverse complement strand
TATCATAAAGAATCCACTTTTCGTCACAAGTGACTATTCGGCCAAGAAAAGGATCATTGGTGTCTCGCAGAAAGAGCATGGAGGACACTTCAAAACGCAGGACTGTTTCATTTTCATTGAGCTCATGCGCTACCTATTTATCGAGTTTTTTCACGTTACCAATCTTCTGTAGATTGCGTGAAACCGTTGCAATACCGACACCAAGTGACTGAGGCATTTCTCTGACACTTTGACGTCTGTTTTATTCAATAATTGCTTTCACTTGTTCATTGTCAAGACTGCATGACAGTCCTCTACCTTCTTCATCTTCAAGGCTTTCATCACCACTACGGGATTTCTGAAATCTCCTTCGTACTGTGTGATCACTTGTGGACCCATCACCCCACGCTCTATTGATATAGGAAGCAGTTTGGGAGGCATTGTGACCAAGCTTGAACTCATGCAAGAAAAGTAAACGAAGGTACTTTTTTTTGTCACGCTCATAATTATGGGCGCTTATGCCTATGCTTCAAGAATGTCTTCTGTTTGAAATAAGTAGAATAATATTAAAGAGCATACGTCAGTTATTAAGTATGTCGAAATTCACCTAAAATACAATTAAAATACTAGATAACTAGACACAATACTTAGAGCGGCTATTATTCTCGGAACAACCTAATATTTCAGTAAAGAACACGGATTGCGCTGTTTATGCCTATAAGAAACTCGCTTCATATATTGTTATTTAAAGTTTTGAAATGACTTTAATACTTTTTAGATTCATGACATCATTCTGTATGATGTTTTCAGTAACCTGCTTATTGTGAAAACATTATTAAAATTACCATAATCCGAATTGCTAAACCTGCATCTAGGGGATGGGTAGTTGAACTCGGTTTTTTTCAGCATTTCTTTCACAAAGCTCGTGTCTTTAATACTACTGTAGTTATGTGACAAACGGGATAAGATTGAATTTCTGGCATCTGGATTGCCAGTCAATCCGACAAGCATGTGAAACACAAACGGTTGTTCGTTATAGAGCATTAATTGAAATGGATGCTCTGAGGACGAATGAAAATCAATTGAGCAATATTTTCTAAGAGTTTCTACAGGCCCATGATTATGGATATGTTCCGACATTTCTTTCTCTTGCAATAATACCTGGCCATTACCAAATCTCCATAAAGCATACTGGTACAGCAGTATTGTGAACTGCTTAAACAGTTCTGTGATATGTGAAAATCATCGCCTTACAATAATTAAAACAATTAAGCCAATGTAAAAGTTCATTCCACATGTTTTTGATTTGTACCATTTTGCAGTCAAACAAGGTAAAATGCAATCCAGTCATTCTTTGCCATACTTTAGTCCATCAACTCTTCAACCCTATGACAAGTATTTTTCACTCTTTTTATAAGATTTTATACAACACTGCCATGCCAGCTGAGGCCTTTCTGTTTCTCATTTCCACTCTATTGCTTCTATCGATATTTTTCAGAATTCGTTTTCAATACATGACCCATTAATCTTAACCTTCATCTTTGTAGCATTACCATTAGGTCCGTATTTCCTGTTCTGCATTATATTTCCGTAAGGATGATTCGTTCCTCATTTATCACACGCAGGATAATGTCCTGATAACTTAGATGCAATACATTCAGGTTTTCTCTTCGCTTTTGTACAGCTGATCTCTTTCAATATCACTGACATTGAAAAATTAATTGCAAATTTAGCGTATATTGTGACGTCTTTACTTTGGAAATAAAAAATCTAGAGAATGCTATCCATGCTTTCTACGTTTAATTTGGACCCACCGACCAGTTCCTTCCGTTACATTTTATGTACTGTTGAAGCAGACCAAATAAGGTTCATTGGGCACCAGTGGTTTTACACATTTTGCATTAATTTCCTTTATATGAGCGCAATGTCATTAGAAATGTCTAAATACCATAACATTTTGTCATGGTACCATTTTAGTCGTGTCCTTCTCGATGCCGCATTGAAAAAATTATCAAATGACACTCAAGTAATACAGATTTTATAGCCTTGTCTAATATTATCCATTTTACTGTAAAATAAACTGCCATTCCTTCATTATGACATGTACAATAGTTAGAACTTCTGTTTATACAGCAAAACGCCTTTGGAGGGCTGGCAAAGTTAGGGGTTACAGTTAATTTGTATTTGATGCTGCTTTCAACTACCCGTTGCTACGCAAATTGGCATCAGTGCATGATCTGTTTCAAGTAATTATGAAGTAGTGGTATGTTTTGTAAATTGTCTCCCACGTCATATTTGATATTATCACAAATAAGTGCAACTTAGTGGGTACCAGGACGAAATAGTTCCACACCAGTTTGACATGAAACTTTCTATCCCCACCTCATTAGCTTTCAATAACTTCAAAGCTTTCCGAACATCTCTAAATATGATTTTGTCAACATCTATGGCAAGATCGTTCAAACAATCAGTTAATTGACTGAATGGTTAAGAAACGCGCTTCAGACATATGTGGCCTCAT
>NC_042997.1:99016848-99046848 GCF_006345805.1 Octopus sinensis | reverse complement strand
GACATACACAGGGGCTTCAGAAAATTCATTTAAAACAAGATTTTATTTTCATAAAAATTCATTTAAATACCCAGAGAATAGGAAGAAAACCAGCCTAGCAAAATATGTCTGGGAACTGAAAGAAAAGGAAGCCCCACCTTTCAACGTGACATGGAGCATTCTGGACAGGGCGGCACCATACAGGCATGGAGCATACAAAAATAATTTCAAGTGCAAGCTTTGTCTATTAGAAAAAATGTACATCTTATTCAAAGACAATAATTCTTTGAATCAAAGAAGTGAGCTAATGAACTTATGTAGACACGCGGCTAAATTTAAAATGTCGAATATAAATATACCATATGGATAGAGTATATATTTTGTATTTTTGATTTTGATTTTGACTCTTGAACGATGAGCGCTACGATGGATTTTGTTTCCAAGCTATGCGGATCTTAATCCGTATAGCAAAGTCTTATGTTTCTACATATATATTAGGAAAAACCTCCAACTTTGTTTTCATGTTATTGTATTGTATAGGATTACCTTGATTATTTATATTACCTTGATTATTTATAAATGACCCAAAATAGGATGTTATATTTTATTTTATATGTCTTTCGTATATATTTTTATTAATGCACCCATTTTTAAAAAAAAAGCAATGTTTTTTTTAAAAAAAAGCAATGTTGTCAAAATCAGAATGTTGATATAAGTATGTGTATAGCAAAGCATATGTATTTGTAAGCATGCGTATCTGTGTATGTGTAAGTGAAAGTATGTTTGTGCTTAAGCACACATATACACGACTGTATGTATATGTATCCATTCAAACTTGTGTATGTATACTTGTCTCCATATATGCCAATAATGCTGTTACACTGCTTGTATACATAATTTTTTCTTATTTCGTTTTTTTCCCCACACCTCCTTCGTTCCTTTTTCTCTCTCCCTTTCTTTCGCCCCCCCCCTTACTCAGTATATGAGAATCGCTACATAGATCATTTTTAACTTGCGTGCGAGATGGTTTGCGTGAATATATGTACACATGCTTTTATGTGTATATTTAGATTATATTCATACGTCTGTATATGTATGGCGTTTGCGCGCATAATTTTGTGTATGTTGATATATATATGTAGATTTTAATATAAATATGTATTGCAGTGTAATATTTATAACAGGTTTAATTTCTATGCATTAATTTGCACTTTCTTCATTAACGTCAATATGTATTTTATTCAATGTAAGGTTTTTTCCTCGGATTTTATAATTTTTATAAGTTTTTTTATATATATATACATATATTTTTGACCTTTTTGTTTATCGCTCGACGATTGACCGTTTTTTCTAAAGGGCCAATCAAACAAGTCCATTTCTTTTTAAAGGTGTAGCGTTTGTAAGAGTATAGATTGAATTAATATATCGGTTCCATTCTAGCAAAAACTGTCTGATGAACGGCAACGAGAAACTCAGAGTAACAGATTTTGTTGAATTTTCTGCTGCTTAAAGTAAAGCATATTACACTACCACTGGTATTTGAGTACTCTTTTTTCCACCTTGTTTCACATTTATGTGTTTACTCCGGTATATATATATATATATAATATATATATATATATATATATATACGTACTAATACATACTAATACATACTAATACATACACCAACCCCATACATACGCACGTCCAGACCAATCTTACGCACTAATACTCTCTCATACACACACACCACACACACACACCCTTATACATACTAATACATACACCAACCCTATACATACACACATCCAGACCCCTCCCACGCACTTTTAGCTGGTCCCTCAACCCATTATCAACCCTATTATCTCCCCTATTTCGCTCTCGCGTCTCATGTTTGATCTTTGACCTCTGGCCGAAATCAGATCGCCATGTTGATTCGTTAGCTACTGCACGCATTTTTTTTCTCTCCTTCTTTCTGTGTTTTTCTCTCTCTGTGTATCTTTCTGTTGAAGAGCGTAGGCTCGAAACGTTAAAGACTTGTTTTATTTATATTTCCTGAGCGCCATACTAATACAATTGTTCGTTTGTTTTCCACCTGCCTTCGTCTTTTGTTTATTTTCATAAAGCTTCCCGTTATATATATATATATATGTATATATATATATATATTCATGTATATGTATATATATTCACATACACATACACGCGCGCACCACACACACACACACACACACACACACACACATATATATATATATATCCAATGCATGCTGCATTTTAGAGGAAGAAAACTAAACTGTCGAAAATTAAGGGTAACATTTTTGAAACAATGCAGATTTTAATGTTGTTATACTAACGCCATAATATATTAAGCAGGAGTTGAACAACGAAGCCAACACTTTGAAAAGAGACATAAGAATATCCGAGCAAATATTTAAGATGAGTTTTTACAACCAAATATCCAATTTCAGAAATAGCGAAAGCCGATATTCGACTGAAGTTTCCCGCTTTATTTTGCCTTTGAAATACATTAGCTCCTATTACAGTTTCAGATAGAATTTACTTGCAATATGCAGAAGACAATGAACAATGGTAAAGTATATATATCGAATATAAAAAAACAATTAGTTTTTTTTCTCTTATGAGGTTTTTCACGCTAACTACTTGATCATTTCTTGTTAAAATTTCTTATTAAGATTTTATCCTATTTTAAAAATTTGTTCCGAAAAAGCACGTTGTCTCCCGAAATGCAATTCAAAAGAGCCCGCTATTTACATAAATGTATGATGGGTAAACATTTCCATATACTACGATGACGGCGACGGTTGTCCACCTGGTATGATGCTTTTATTTATTTATGATATATTTTGGATTCGCTTCACTGAAGAGCAAGGGACGCGTATAACGAGTTAATTGCGAAATCACATGTGATAGGGAGCTAAATTCTGTTTTAAATGACTCGCTTTGAGAATTGCATTCGGTACAATGTGTTTATATTTGGTAGTTATGACTTTAAGAGTCCCTCCTAGCGTGTGGCATTTATGTGTAATAATGCCCTCTATACAATATAAATAAATATTTTCAAAGAAAAATAAAAATTTACAGTTTTTTTTCTCTTATGAGGTTTTTCACGCTAACTACTTGATAATTTCTTAAGATTTCTTATTAAGATTTTATCCTATTTTTTAAATTTATATACACACATACATATATTCGAAGGAGTGCTGAAATGTTCCTGACTTTGGGTAACAGAAAATACTAGAAAGTCAGTTAATTATGATTTTACTCAACATATTCTCCTGTAAGATTAACACACTTATTGCAGCGGTTCTTCAGTTTTTCTAAGTTCAGTAAAATTAATTCGAAAGTTTGGGCCTCTAGCCAGGCCTTTTCCGACCCTTAAAGCCAGGAACTTTGCAGCACCCCTCGTGTATATATATATATATATATATATATATGTGTGTGTATGTGTGTGTGTGTGTGTGTGTGTGTGTGTGTGGTGTGTGTGTGTGTGTGTGTGTAATATACATGTGTATTTGTGTTCATATCTTTATGTGTATATGTGAATGCATGTGAACGTATGTATGAATGTGTCGTGTTGCAGGTGTTTGTTAATATGTCTGTCCATTCGTATATCTTTCTGTACATGCATACTTATATAGCTACTTTTCCCTCTTTCTATCTATCTGGAATTACACAAAAGTAAAGGGAGATCTTTCCTTATATTTGAATCATGGTTATTACCCTTTTCCGTTTTCATTCTTATCCTTGCATGTTCGCAACATTCATTTCGAAGAATAGAATGGACATTTTCCAAAACTTTAACCACTTCTACAAAACAGCAAGTAAAACGAACATTATCATTTTATGAGGAAACCGAATGATTTTTTAGTGTTTTATCCAATAATTTCGAATTCAAGATTAACCTTATGATTAAATTATGTGATTATCATATTAGGAACAAGGCAGTCGATTGCCAGTAACCATTATAAACTTACAGCTATGTGTGTATTTGTGTGTGTGTTTGTGCGTGCGTGTGTCGACGTTGAAACATCACAAATATTTGAGATGATAATATTTTCGATTTGTATTCAGCTTGGAAGAAAATTAACACTAGCTTATTTAAACACAATCTAAATAACCATTGTTATTTGCTTCAGCGTACGGCAGCATTGCAGTATTGTATTCTGTACTGAAGTTGCTTAGTTCAAATACAGTTATTTACGTTGGTGTTAACGTACCTAAGGCAGTGAGTATCGAAAATTCGGAAATATTTATGCAGCAAATAAAACAGGATCTTAGCACAATAATCATTTGTATTTTAATTATTTTAGCAGGTACGTGGGCAAATCTGGACATATTTTAATTTTATTTATCTTTATTCGAAAAATCATAATTCATAAGGATAAGGGAATCACTAAGAATGTACAATAGTGTATACTTTTTGGCCTAAAAGATTAGCATATAATAACAACGAATACTAGATATATTTACTCTTTAACTTTATACTCATGAAACTATAGTTAAGTCAATATTAACACATTTAATGAGGTAAACATAAAACCTCTAATCAGAATTTAGTGAACTCAATGAAAACTATTATTTTAATCAGATAGGCAACTACAGAAGGCAACTCTGGAGCTGTTTTCGTCTTATACATCGTTTGCAAGACATAGCCCTTGACGTATTTGCTCAAGTTATGATGGTAGAATCGCCAAGAAGATACTTTGTACAAAAAGAAAACATGAAAACAGAGTGAAAATACGAAAAATTAGTATATTCGACTGAATAAATCAGTAACGATATTTTTATCCTCAATGATATATTCGTTTAAATATTATGTTAGTTAAATTGGACTCATCTGACTGACTTGTCCTAAATAAATTACACTGCATCGCTGAAATAATTAGGTGATTTAATGTATTGGAAATGTACTATTTTGAGATGGATTCAAATGACATATCTTGAAAATAAAATTTATATTTCTGGAAAATTGTTAAAATGCTTTCTTGAACGATAAGGCAGGTTTTATTTCTGGAAACAGCTGTGATAGAATATAAATTATCGGTTGTTAGTTATATTGACGTATCAACTAGACGCAGTTATATAAATGAAACAAACGCCATCGTTAAATAATTTGAATAAGCACGCTTATTTGCCCGAATAATAATGCATATAATTTAAATAACAGATGTATAAGACGCGCCAAATCACTGCAAATTATAACTTCAACAATATATTCCCTTTAAGTCTTTTCCTGGCTTTAGACATTGAGGTGTGGTCTCGGCGATGAATGTTTCAATCTCTTGAGCAGCGAAATGCCCTCATCATTAAATTTATGTATTAGTAGCTGAGTATTTCTTAGAGACGTGTATGGCCGATGTAATTTTCAAAGAGAGTCAGCGTTATATATCAGCTTCCATGTGAGAATAGTTGGGTTGTTGGGCTTGTTAGTTCAGATCACATATTGAATTCAGTGGGGTAGCGGCAACAGATGAACTCGTTTGCTGTCTCACATGGCGGACAGAACAGCTTAATGGCGTCATCTGCTTGACTACATGTAGTAATTGTTAGGTTAGACATAACAGACGGAATTGCATTGTTTTCGCTTTTCCATGTGGTATGGCTGACAGTCTAATGGTGTCAAGTTACTTGTTAGTATGTTGTACAACTGTTTTGGTTTCTGAGTGTTAGCAATGATAGACCGGCCTTTTTATATACCCACAAACTAGTTAATGCTCATGCCCCTATGGTTAGCTGCTCTTACCTAGATAACTTCTCTTTCAGCTTCTTACGCTGCAAGAGAAAACACACGCACCTGCACAAATCTCACCTCACACCTATACATTCAACAGCTGAAACCCCACTATGGGGGAATCCTAAGTGTCAAATGATGTAGTCTAAATAGCTACCGTTACACCACTCAGTTGTGGTTCGAAATACTGCATTAGCCTAAAGACTAGTGATTTAAAAGAAGGTTCCACAGCGTATGCAGGCTAATGATTTCAAAAGACGGTTTACACACCATATACTGTCTTTTAGATGTAGAAACAAGCCGGACACCGTCTCCATATTCGACTTATCTGGAGACTACAGGTAATGGAAATATTTTCCAGTGTCACAAGGAGTATTGATTGGTACGATCCTTACTCATCTGCTGCTTGTAAATGGAAAATCTGCTTCCATGAGAAATCTCACATACTGAAACAAGTAAAAGTTCCTTTATTTCTTTTGTTTCTATCAAAACATGCCCAGTTAAGTAGATTCAGACCAGTAGCCAATAATACCCTAGAATAATCATATAAATTTTATCTAGCCTCTATGTAAAGAAACGCGTACAACAAAAACGTACGAAGCACGAGTAATGTAAAGTAAACAACGCATGTTTGCTAAATGGTGAAACTGTTCCTCATGCACAGTCATTAGTTCTGCTTCACATTGCGTACGCCTAATATAAAAAATATTGATTCAACACACCAACTATTAATCTGACAACTGTGGAATATTGCAACATGAAGCAGACACAACAAGCATCTACATATCACTGACATGTCATCTATATCTTCATATCACCGACTTGCCAGCTTCAATGTATTACCTGAATTAACAGGCCCCCCAAATATTTTTACTTCAAAGCTATATTTTCTTTCGGGGTTTGATTCGAATTCATGGGGTCGATGTCTTCGACTAAAACCCTTTAAGGGTGTGCCACATCATGGCCGCAGCCAATCAAATGATTGAAACAAGTAAAAGATATATTTGTATATATATATATATATATATAATTTGAAATTTATGACAGAAAAGAAGAAATAAATTAAATAGAAACGTTGGAAAATTGTATAAAACATATTTTAATAAAGAATAAAATAAAGGCGATAAAACAGAAAAAGAAAGAAACTCAAGCAGAGCCCCGAGATTATAATGCCAAAGTTCGGATCTCCAACAATTTTTATGCTTGTCACTAGAATGTTTCTTGGCATGACATTCCAATTCCAGTTTCGTGTCCTTCACGTATATACTGAATTAAGCTGTACAATCTTACATCACCAATCGCAATTGTTATTTTCCCACACCCCTGAAGAGAAGCCGAGGTGAACTGTCAGATATAAATAACATTGCCATTTATTGTTTCGACCACAAGATAACTCCTGCTTTCTTTGAGCTAGTATATCTATTGTGTCTCAAGTTTGTTTTCATCCTCAACAAACGGAATCCAACCTGCCCCATATAACTTTCTTCTTCTTATTTATGTGTGGCATTATCAGTCGAATAACTTACCAAAATAGTCTCCTTTGTTATATCTTATTACATTAAAATACATGTATATGTGAGTGCGTCTGCACATGTGTGTATCTGTGTATCTGTGTATTTCGGAGTGTGAATTCGTCCGCACGTGTGTGTATGTGTGTATGTGTATGAATGAAATTGACTGAAAGTAATTTATGTGTACGAAGGTAATTGGGAATACACACACACATACATACACACATATATATATATTATATATATATATATATATGTATACATAGATATATACATACATACATATATATATATACGATTGAGTGTATCTATGTATGTACGTATATACGTACGCACGTATGTATGTATATATGTACGTGTGTGTTTGTGTGTGTGTGCGCTTCCATCCGTTAGTAGAAATCATCCATCCAACTATGATTTAAAGACATCTGTTTGGGACTGCGGATCTGCTGATGTTTAATGGACGATTAGCTACATTATAGAATTTATCTGCGACTTCGTTTCTCTTTGACATATCTTCTGAAACATTGACCAGTTATCCTCATAACGCACAGAGTTCTTTACAGAACATATAACACGGTTTGCATGAATGCACGTAACATACGGATATGTTTCCACATAAACATATACAGAGAATCTTATTAATATATTAGTTTGAAAGAATCGTTAAGCGGCGGACAAAATGCTTAGTAGTATCTTGTTACAGCCTAGTACGTTGTGGATTCAGTCCTCACCGACGGTGTCTTCACTAGTAATTCCTCCAAATTAATTAAATACAAAAACAGCAACGTTTTCGACTATATTCTTTCCGGAAGTGGAAACCTTGTGTTTATGTCACAAATATCTATCTATCTATCTATCTATCTATCTATCTATCTATCTATCTATCTATCTATCTATCTATCTATCTATCTATCTATCTATCTGTATGTTTGTCTGTCTGTCTGTCTGTCTGTCTGTCTGTCTGTCTATCTATCTATCTATCTATCTATCTATCTATCTATCTATCTATCTATCTATCTATCTATCTATCTATCTACCTATCTATCTACCTATCTAAGTATCTATCTATCTATCTATCTATCTATCTATCTATCTATCTATCTATCTATCTATCTGTATGTTTGTCTGTCTGTCTGTCTGTCTGTCTGTCTGTCTGTCTGTCTGTCTGTCTGTCTATCTATCTATCTATCTATCTATCTATTTATCTATCTATCTATCTATCTATCTATCTACCTATCTATCTACCTATCTAAGTATCTATCTATCTATCTATCAATATATCTATCTGTCTATCTACCTATCTGTCTGTCTGTCTGTCTATCTCTCCGTCTCTTTGTACATACATACATACATGCATACATATGTGTCCGTATGCATATGCATATGCATGTGTTTACGTGTGTGTGTGTGTGAGAGAATGTGTGCGTGCGTATACCTACATACACGCATACACACATGTATGTATAATTAATCTCTGAGCATTGTTCATGTTCTGAATTATAAACAAATCTTAAGAATATATTGGTAAACAAACACTCATTTTATTCAGAATCCATCCCAAGTTAGACGAGAGATGAAAACTGATGGAAGCGTTCTTCATAGCACAACAATTACATTAGTCAACGCACAAATAATATACACTCATACTCAAGAAAAAAAAATGCCTGATTGTTTGCAGACAACAGTTAAGGTTAACGTTGAACCCTGTGGTTATCTTTTGGAAACATATTGCTCAGCATCTCTTTCAATAATCACCAGATTATAATCATAACAACTTCACAAGCTGTGACTCAGAGTGAATAATTAATTCAATAAATGTCATGTGCGTATCTCAGTAGACAATGATGATTAATAATAGAAAAATAATACAGAAAAGAACAATGATCAATAGCTTATGAGTAAATTTGGTACCCGGAAACTGTATGGAAGAACGTCGTGTGTGAATATATATATATATATATATATATATACACACACACACACACACACACACACACACACACAACACACACACACACACACATACACACATATATATATATATATTATATATATATATATATATACATATATACATATATACATACATACATACATATATATATATATATATATATATATATATATATATATATATAATTATAATAAAGGGTTATTTGCAACAAGTTGCTTAAACCACATACCGAAAATATTAGAAATAGCAGCCAAATAGGTTACCATTACTATTACTACAAAAATAAGTCTCTACAAACAACAGTATTTGTAACTCGTATATGGTAAAAAGAAGGAAGACAACGAAATCACACAGTCTACTTTGGATCAATTATGGACGATCGTTTCTGGATTAGAATCGAAAATATGTAGGCTTTTTCAAAACAAAACTGGATCTCCTTCTGTCAAGAGTTCCGGATAGACCTACCTCAAGGCAAGAAACACAGATGAGGGCAGCAACGTCAAAGTCCCTCATCCACCAAATGTCGTGCATCAGAGGAGGTTTAGTGGAAGTGTAGCAAATTAAATGGTGGTGCCTCAGCGTGGACTGAAACTTTACAAAAAACCAATCAAAACAAAACGCATTTATTTGTATATGATGGCTGACAACTCTTTAGTCAAGTATGATTCTTCTCAAGAGCATCACTCACAGAATACATACTCATAAGCACCAAACTAGTTAAAAACCAACAACACAAACGCGCTGATTATGAATTGTTTAAACTGATTAGTTATCGTCTACGTGTTATGTGATCTGATATGTCTCTTTAGTCCAGCAAAAGATTTACAAATTCTTCCACACAAACAGCATGAAAAGGCTTGACTTCCCTGTGAATTGTGATTGTCACAATTCATGCGCCTTGTGAGCCCAGATTTACTGCTGCAGATCTTATTGTAAACAGAGCAAGATAATTCATCGGGTTATGGCTGCAAATAGTCAGTATTGGGCTTAAATATGTGGCTCCGCTTATGACTAACTGGTCCAGCTTGGGGTAGATAAATACGGTTGCAGGTATCACAGGTTAGGAGAGAAAAATTATTGACTACAAGGAAACCCTTTCTTGCCTCTTTTGTTGCCAGTAAATGTTGTTATCTTCAAACAAGGCGGCCCCTTCTCGGATTCTTGAACATTTTGGTCGGTTCACAGCATTACTTTCCCAGTTTGCATGCATAATTTTGAAATGTTTTAGAGAGCTACTTGTTAAATCTTCCAAACGCATTGTTGGTTTACATTGAGACTTTTCTGCATCTTTTATTTGACAATATAGCAGTTTTTTGGACATGATCAGTCCAGCGAAGTGTGTCGATAAACTTAAGTTTCAATACCATTCACACCAGCTGATTCAAGTATTTCCGAATCTGGTACTTTGTGCATCTCTTTGATTTTTCAGTATATACTGTTGGTTATATCGCACTAGTAATTTGAAATGCTTCCCATATTTTACATATAACGCACATGAGTAAAGAAGGGATGAAAGCACAGAAGCCCTATACACTGCAACTTTCATACTTTTTGTAATATCTCTATTAGAACAAATTCACACTTCAAGATTCTTGAAAGCCTGAGATGCTTTTTGAAGACGGTTTGCTATTTCCTCATTTTAAGTACAAACGATTTTCAGTACATTTTAAAGACACGTGAATTTATCGACAACATTCAGCTTTGTTCTTTGAAGAAAAATCTCAGGTTCACAGTATGAATTGTAAGCTGATTGAAACATAACAACAATTATTGTAAGCCCAAAGAGCATACATGTTCATCAAATTTAACCATTATGTCACTGATTTGGCCAAATCCTAAGTTTCCTTCCTTCCATACGTTGTGTTTCATACGTTGCCTTTCTTCTTTTCTATTCAGGAATATTGTACACCCTGCACCTAGTTCTGTGACTTGACCATTATCCAATGAACGGGTCTACGGGAGTGCTGCAATATCTACAGGATATATTTGCAGTTCGTTGACAGGAAAAGGACAACAATAGAGTGTTAGCAATGATGTTAGGAAGGCCTGTGCAAAAGTTAAGCCTTGTGCTACTTTGGACTGCATGGCAAAGGGTTTCCCTAGTAATGAAAAATGCTCCAGTGAAGCAAGATGTTTGGTTCAGCAATCTTAGTGGCTTTATAAATAAAACACACACACACACACACACACCACACACACACACATATATATATATATATATATATATATATATATGTGTGTGTGTGTGGTGTGTGTGTGTGTGTGTGTGTGTGCAAAAAGATGCGTGGCGTTCAATCATATACTAATATAAATGATATATATACATATATATATATAATATATATATATATGAATAAGTGCATACGTAGGTGTACATACATCTATACGTACATATATATATATATATATTATATATATATATATATATATATATATATATATATATATATATATATATATACACATCCGTAAAATCCCAAATATTATTTAATTTGCTTTGCGGGAGAAACTCTTCTCTCGAAAGCGTATATTGTTGTTAAATGCTCGAAATGCGTGACTAGAAAAACAGCCAAGAACTGAATAAAAGTCATTCTTTATGGTGTTTGTTTTGTTTTCCATTTGTGTCTTTCGTTGTTCGAAAGAATAGTACATGTTCCATGCACTCGTGCTTCGTACGTTTTTGTTGTACACGTTTCGTGACGTCCTGTACCCACATATGTATACACACACAT
Source organism: Octopus sinensis (assembly GCF_006345805.1). Lineage (NCBI taxonomy): Eukaryota > Metazoa > Mollusca > Cephalopoda > Octopoda > Octopodidae > Octopus > Octopus sinensis. Next base: position 99,034,932 of record NC_042997.1, on the reverse strand, counting down.
ACAAACACACACACACACACACACACATGCACACACACACACGCACACACACATACATATAAATAGATATACTTAAGCATATATGCATTATATATATATATTATTTATTTATATATATATAAGACAATATTAAAAGGAATATAAAATGCAAGTATACAAATATATAACATTTAAAAATACACTATATATATATATATATATATATATATATATATATATATATATATGTATATATATATATATATATACACAGGCACATAAACAATATGTGTGTGTGTGTTTTTGTACATTGGTGGCTAGCCGTTAACTACTCATGAATTCCTCCATCCATTGATGGTTATATTTTTCGTCCACAGGGAGTCTAACCGTTATCGTCCTCACACAGCAAGCTTGGTGGGGTTGCCAGTTTATTCGCCGACACGCCGAACATACAAAAAGCTGTACTGGTTTACATGTTACCGGTAGCGCTTAAGAGCGACCTGTCGCAATCCCACCCATATGTATGTGTGTGCGTCACTGTAACTTTAGCGGTTCGACAAAAGAGTTCGATGGAATAAATATTAGATATTGGAAAATGCAAAGAAAAAAAAGAAAATATAGAGAAAAAAAACATAAACGCTGGGATCGATTTGTTGGACTCATCCATTCAAAGTGGTGCCTCAGTATGGCCGCAGTCAAATGACTGAAACAACTGAATAAAAGAATAAAAAATGGGATTAGGCTCGACTTCTGTAGGAATTAGGTATAGAAAGCATGCAGTGACATTACTTCACAGAGAACTAACCTCGTAATGCAAAGACCCCGCCCATATATTCTTATATAAACGATGAAAGCAATAAACGCCTGGCATATTGGTAATTCAGTATTTGCCCATTTTATCTTTGTATTCTGTGTGTAAACCATCACTCCTATATTATTGCCTCTTCGTTCTTTGTTTTTCATCTTGCTTGCGATCTAGCTCGAAACCACCATCAGTACAAGCGGTACCCACTTCATAAACATCCTCGCCATCTTCCTTTTCGTCGTCGTTTTCCTCCTCCTAACCACCACCATCATCATCAGCGTCATTATCATCACCAGCAGCAGCATCCTCTTTTTAAAATCTTTTTTCTTTGTCTTTTATTTCTTTTCCTTTCCCCTTAAGTGTGCCAAGTCGTGCAGAAAACGGTTGCTATGGTTACATACACCGCATTAAAAGAAAATCGATCGAAATTCATTTTTGTAACCGCTAGAGAGAGTGAGAAACAATGAGAGAAACAAAGAGAGAGAGAGAGGGAGAGAAATGGAGAGAGAGAGAAAGGAAAAAGAGAAAGAGGGGCGAGAAAGAGAAAAGAAGAAATATAGTGTGCGTAAAGTATTTTATAAAAAAGATATTTATTATCTAAAAAAAAACTAAATGCAAAATATGTCAAATTATGAGGTGTATAATAATAATAATAATAATAATAATAATAATAATATTAATAATAATAATAATAATAATAATAATATATGCGTCAAAGATGCAATTATGTTACAATACAAGAAGAAAATCGTCAAAGTAAATAGAAACTGCTAAAATATACTAAAGTGTTATAAAACACAAGGCCAAGATTTTGCCAAAGCTAAAATACCTTTAGCAATCAAATATATGAGTGGAAGGAAGGTTAAACTTCGTGGAGCAGTTTTTCTTCAGGCTTTTTACGTTCTAAGATCAAGTCTCTCCGGGGTTACTTTGCATTTTATTCCTCCGATATCGATAAAATATACTTTTCTACTCTAAGCACAAGTCCCGAAATTTTTGGGGAGCAGGCTAGTTGATTAGATCGACCCCAGTACTCAAATGGTACTTAATTCATCGACCCCGAAAGGATGAAAGGTAAAGTCGACCTCAGCGGAATTATAACCCAGAACATAAAGACAGACGAAATACCGCTAAGCATGTCGCCCGGCGCACTAACTTTTCTGCCAGCTCGCCGCCTTTAGATTGTGAATGATCAAAAGAAATAGGAACGTCAGCACAGTCTCTTTTTACTTCTTCAACATTTTCGATCTTGTATTTCAGTCTAAAATATGTGAAGTTGTTGTTTAAATGCAGGTCAGCCCCGATTCGACACAGCTTTGATTAAAGGCATTCTTGATGTGAGCAAACCAATAATCAAAGGCGTTCAAGACGTTAGTAGATTTCTGATCAATATCTATCCAGTCTTATTTATTTATCTTGGAATTATACACTATTCAATGCATTTCGCATTTTTCTTTGATGGCAGCTTGTGTGTTGTAAGAGACTTAGCTACTATTTCTAGTAAGTCGAGAGGACAGCGAAGATGACCTCTCATTGGATCGAAGAAGTATGGAACGTGTAGGATGATAATAAATATGTCATAGAAGAAGACTCTCTGAAAATGAAATTCCCTTGCCAAATTCGTAATCGAAACAAATTCATTTAGCTGAGACCTTTAATACTCCTTAAGGCAGCTCGTTGAGAAAAGCACAGAAGAAGATACTATCAATCTCTATCCATATGAATACACATGTATATATTTAGAATCTGATCGATAAATGATGTTTGTGGAAAATGTCATAGACGTTTTCGTTTACAGAAACGTTTACTTTCTTTCCATTTGGGGATTTTCCCATCTGTAAATCAGAAAATGCTATGATAATGCATGAAATAATTTGCTGAAACGAACATGAGTAAAAGCAGAATAAACCATTACGAAATTTCTTCCTATCATAGCTATTAGCTAAATTATGGATCATTGCACCGGATCCGTTCAAAATATTGCTGTTCTTAGAATTATTGGGTGTGTATGTAATCAGTTATTGAATCAATGGTAGGGATACTTGTCTGTAGAATTTTAATTCAGAAGTAACTTCCAATCAAAATGATGAAAGCTTTCTTTTTAAAAGCTCTCACCAAATATTCAGTCTTGTATTATATATTTATAAATTATTGACTTCGGAGAAGAGATATGAAAGCAGAATAGTGATTTTTCACTCTTGTGACTTTCGTTAACACATAATATATTTTAAGATCAGAAGTACGAAGGGATCCTGAAAAGTTCATGTCTTTAAAAGTATCGGGAAAGGCCAGGCTGGAAGACCGACTTTTCGAGTTCTTTTACAGGGCTTAGGAAAAAGTGAAGGACAGCTGCAATAAGTGTGTGAATCTGAGAGGGGAATATGTTGAATAAAATCATAATTAACTGATCCTCCTGTGTTTTCTTTTACTCAAAGCCAGGAACTTTCCAGCACTCCTTCGTAGGATGATGTAGCTTTCGTGATTTTTTCATCTTATAATTTAGTGTATGAAAACTGAAATGCTACACAGCTGAGAATAGAAATGGAAATTGAATTGCCATTAGGATAGTATCTGTTGCTCTTTGAACTCTTAGATATAAAACCGACAATTCAGCAAAACTTATAGAATGTCCGCTAGAAAATGAACATATGATAATAGGTTCTGTTCCATTAAGTACAAAGGCCCTTTATACCTTTATATTTATAATGATGGGCTCTTGGCCTCAAATTCCTCCTGAGTTAACACATTATGCTCGAGCCTAGCTTCCCACTTTTCTCTGCCTCACCGAACTCTCCCTCACTATCAATTGCATCTCTTTCATGAAGGACCTGTGTAAACAATTTACTGGAATGGTTATAAGGACTAGGATGGCGCTGAACAACACCAAAATCTTGGATGCTTGCTTTGACGTTCAGAACTCCGTTACTATCTCTGAAGTCATCCCAAAGCTTACAGTCGTTACATCGATAAATGTATGTGACGCCATTCTTACTAACTATCACCTCACCTTCTTCATTTCGATCCTGCTTCATTTAATTCCTTCCCAAATCTCCACATGACAAATTCTATCAGCTTTTTACGCATCTCCATTTTTATTGATCACTCAATCATCCGTTACCTGTGTGTACTGTTTCTCCAGCTGTTACATTTATAATATTTCGCAAAATATCTCTATTCCACATGGATACGCTCTTTCCATGTTACGGACATTTTAACTGGATCTCCGACAATGCCATCTACTGTATGAATGTAACTAATATGTTGTCTGACACTGATTTTTCAAGCCGCTTTCGCCTGAATCTAGATATTGGTAGTTTCACGAAACAAAATATGATTTCAAATTAATTTATGACAACTGCTAATCTAACTGACTTGCTTGCCTCAAATTCATTACACATGGATAGATGTTACACGTACACTCCCACTAACACACTTATCAACCCATTCTTCGTTTTCACATGCCTTGAAATACTTTGTCTGTACTACTTACACATTACCATATCCTATTCACGTCTCGTTCTCACCAGCCACGTTTTCTCATTCTGAAATACTTTCCCTTCTGATAATTAGGTTTGCATTTTATCTCTATATCTATAAACGGCAAAATGTCTGTGTATCCGTGTGTCTATGTGTCTGTGTGTCCTTTATACAAATCCACAGTTTTCCACGTAAAAGGCTCCCATTTTTTATGGGCTTTCAAAACTGTCTGAGGGTGGTCGTGAAGATCCTTTCATTTCCCCAGTCACCCCAGAAAGCCATTAAAAAATCGATAAACCGGCCCCTTATGCCCATACGTTATGGGCATATCCATTCAAAATCGCTAGAACATAGAAATCTGTACGCGGTACGTGCGTACAGCCAGATACGCCAATATACTGCCTGCTGTTTTTTGATTGGACGGAGATAATTCTAACCTTGACAGTTGAATGCGCGTGCGCATTTGCAGACAGCCTGTATGACTCAGCGCACTTTTTATTTTGCGAAGACGCGTTATCATGTGTTTTGGCTTTCAAACGTGCACGCTTTTTTGATTTGAGAAATGCGGGGGAATAATTAACGAGTTAGACCAAGTGAATGACAAGAGAGCGGGATTTTCATGGAAGACCAAATATGCTTGATATTCTCTCATTCCTTAAGTATGCCATAAAAGAATTGGACCCAGTTCACTGAATCTATTTAGGAAAGGTTTTACTTTTATGCTTTCGGTTGATTTGAGTTATCCAGCGTGATCCCAGGATGTTTTATTCAAGTAGGATTAAAAATGAAAAATGGGTAAGTTGACACCCAAGGGACTTTCATAAAAAAACTTTTATTTGTTTGTATTCAGTCTAAGATCAAATCATTTGCTACCTACACAGCAGGATTATCAGGGTGATCCTTTTGGTGCAAGAAATCTTAATTTGATCGAGTTTACCAAAATTGCCAATCAATCAGTGGAAACTCAATAAAACCATTCCTTGCGGGTTTCCGCATTTAAATTGACTGCAACCATTTCTTTTAGCCCTAACTTGAGGTACGAATGACCTAAGATACAAAGATTTTCTTAAGCGAAATTTCATGCTTTTGTGTTTTGAGATACGAATGACAATTGAGATGCTAATTAGTTTCCAGTCACATTTTCCCGCTCGGTAGGAAATTTGAAAACTTTGTCAGCCCTGATTATTCATTTCATTTTGCTGATGAAGGTTTGTTTTCATGGTGGTCTTTATCGATTTTCTAACATACTCCCCCTTCATCTTCAACAAAGCCGCCAAATTTGCGATGATTAATTACCCAGTGCAGCTGCACCTCTGGGTGGGCTCAGAATCTGCAGAGGCTCAGTCAAACGCATTAAAAAGCATATGCGATGGAAAGGCGAACATAATTTCCGAAGAAAAGAAAGGGATTTAGCACAAAACTAGCACTATTCTGTTATGTTAATATTAGATATGTTGCATTCTCTCTTAGAATTAAAATTCTCTACTCTCACTTATACTCACAACAAATCATACTACGCTTAATCCTTTCAGCGCATAGATATGTGACTTTGCCCTCCAAATTACACTCTATGTTTAGATTAACTACTAACTATGCTAAATTCCTGTTTGTTATTGGTCAGCAATGTATATTCTACGATAACAGCATTTTGCGTTCTTCACTTCAAACATTGAACTTTCTTTCTTTTTTCCCTCCATCTATCCTGACAAATGACACTTATCCAAAACATCAGTTTGTCTTCATTTCTTTCGCAGCATAATACACTGTATTTGTACAATTTATTGCTTATTTGTTTATTTGTTTATTTTGCTTCCACGTTTTTACTCCTGATCTACTCTTCATATATATTTATCACACTGACACAGCCGAAGCCCAGATTCACTGACATAGGATTTCTCTGAATACATTTAAACATATGATAGAAATTTATTTAAAAAAAAAATTCCTAATTCGACTGACAGCAACGTATTAAATATCGGAAGGAAAAAGTACTGAAATACCAAATAAAAATGTGGTAACTTCAAGGAATAAAATTATGTATTTCAAAACTTGTTCTAGTTATTGCACTCATTTATTTACAAACAATTTTTCAACATGGCGTTACTATGATTCGGCAAAATTAAACACATCTTTTATATATGCATATATACGCACACAGAAGTGAAGACGCTACATTACACTACAACTGTAATGATAATTTTGATTGCTAATATATAAACAAACACAAATTTTGACACATTTTTTATAATACTTTAGGCTATTGTTTACAATTTACGTGTGTTGTGGTAAATATTCGGTATTGTTTATTTACTTCTTCGTATTTTGCTGTCTAATGTTATTGTTGGTGTTGCTTTTGTGATTGTGGCTAGCAAGCAGTTTATTATACGAATACATTTAAATTCATTTAAAAAATTAATATTTATATAGGTGGCAAAATTAATGTATAGATGTCGCTAGCGTATATTCCACCCCTTTTGTTTCCAGAGTGTATAAGCCCGCCTACTGAAATAAAACAATTGATAATTGCTTATGTTCTGCATCAAGAAAAGAATTAATACACATGGCCGACAGAATTTCTTGACACTTTCTGGTTTCATAACATAACTGTTTTAAATGTAAATAACTGACTTTGCTTTAATCCCTCCATACTATGTTAAATAATTATTAGTAACATACTGAAATCAACGCAGTTGGTTATATTTAATTATTTGTTTGTTTGATGTACTCAACATAGAAGTCTTCCTCCACCACTCACCGCAATTGTAAAATTGTTGGAGAGAGAGATGTGTTTGTGTAATTCCGTCGCCAATGATACAAGCCAAAAGAAAAAATAAATAAAATCATGATAAAAAACGAAAAAGAACAAAAATATTTCTAAAATTCTATTTTTAATAACTTTTCATTCCTTGCATATCCTCTCGCGAGAAATATTTCATTATTACATACAATTTTACTTTATTTCTTAGAACTCACAGCTATTTTAAAAGTATCATCTCATAAACAACCGATACTCAGTTGGTTCTTAATTTAATCACCTCTGTAGAATCTGAAATTAAAAGTATTAATTAACTATGTATCTTATTTAATTTTTCTTTTATGAAAGAATGATTTCCAAAAACAACAGGAAAATAGTAAAAATTTCATATCGTTCTATCTTCTTTGATTTCGAGTTCCTTAATCTAATAACGCTTATTTTCTGTTAATCTTATGAAGACGATTGCAGTTGTGAAACCAGAGAATAAGCATTATAAAATTATTAAAGATTTCATAGTCAGTGAAAATAAATGCATGATATCAGGAAGAGTGCAGTAGGATGAAAACACTGCGTCGACCTGTGTATCCCACTTATTTTCGAGTCTTTCAAAGATAAGGTAAACAAATAGGCGCAGGAGTGGCTGTGTGGTAAGTAGCTTGCTAGCCAACCACATGGTTACGGGTTCAGTCCCACTGCGTGGCATCTTGGGCAAGTGTCTTCTGCTATAGCCCCGGGCCGACCAATGCCTTGTGAGTGGATTTGGTAGACGGAAACTGAAAGAAGCCTGTCGTATATATGTATATATATATATGTGTTTGTTTGTGTGTCTGTGTTTGTTCCCCTAGCATTGCTTGACAACCGATGCTGGTGTGTTTACGTCCCCGTCACTTAGCGGTTCGGCAAAAAAGAGACCGATAGAATAAGTACTGGGCTTACAAAGAATAAGTCCCGGGGTCGAGTTGCTCGATTAAAGGCGGTGCTCCAGCATGGCTGCAGTCAAATGACTGAAACAAGTAAAGAGAGAGAGAAATCTGGTCAAACATATCACCGAATGCTTAAAAGTCTAATTGAAAATGATATCACGCCATATATATATATAATTTTATTCAACATATTCTCCTTTCAGATTCCCACACCTATTGCAGCGGTCCTTCAGTTTTTCTAATCCCTGTAAAAGAACTCACAAGTTTACGCCTCCAGCCAGGCCTTTCGCGACACCCTTAGGCCAAGAACATTTCAGCAACTCCTCATATATAGATTTCACGGGATAGTCATTATGCTATTAATAAACGCACAAGTAGTGAAATGGCAGAATCGTTAGCACGCGGGGCAAAATGTTTACCAATTTTCGCCCGTCTTTACGTCCTGAATTCAAATTCTGCCGAGGTCGACTTTGCCTTTCATCCTTTCGGGATCGATGAAATAATTACCAGTTACGAACTGGGACCGATGTAATTGACTATCTCCCTCCCCCAAATTTCAGGCCTTGTGCCTATAGTAGAAAGTATTATTATTATTATTATTATTATTATTATTATTATTATTATTATTATTATTAGACTGGATAACAGAAATTTTTTTTGTATGTTGTTTTAGTCTTTTCAGCTGGTTTAGAACAATTTTTGAACCACTGAATCCCAAAAAAAGACATTCATTTCTCTCTATCAGGTCAGGTTTCTTTTAAAATATCCGATCTTCTGACTAAAATGATTACATTTTTCTGACCTTATCGGTTGATTTTTGTTAATATTTCTCATCCGAAATAGGTTTTAAGATAAACAAAATTGTTTTCTGACACAATTTATTAATTAAATGTCACAATATTCGATTACTGTAAATTGAATAGTAGACACTGATAAAGATGAGTACATGTAAATTAAATGTTGTGTCATCATTGTTCAACATCCAGGGCTTAAACTTGCGTTTACTCGAACCTCTAGAATCCTGAGCGGCAGGAATGTCTCTCTTCAGAGTACAATAGTAATCTGCCATTTTGACTACATCCCAGCGTCCCTGAAACCTGGTCTCCATCTCTTTCATGGTCTGATGGAATCTCTCCCCCTCCTCGTCGCTCATTGATCCCAGATCCTCAGGAAGCGGATCCTTATGAGAATAAGTAATGCATCTTAATGTTCATGTTGCATCCGAGATTTCTGAAAGCCATCAGCATAGTGGTGATAAGTTCTGCGTAGTTCCTCGCCTTGTTGTTGCCAAGAAAGTTCTTCACGACAAGAAAAAAAGCTTTCTACGCTTCTAGTTCCACTTCGTCCATTGAGTTTTGAAAGTCAGACTCTCTGATGAACTGACGGATTTGAGGACCCTCAAAGATGTAACTTTTTTTAACTTCTCAATGGTCAATCCTGGAAAAGCCTAGCACAAGTAAATGAAGCAGTCACCATCCTTTGGTGAGTTGCTTGATGAAGCCGAGCTTGATGTGCAGTGGTGGGAAGAGAATTTTGTCTCTGTCTATCAGAGTGTTCTTTATGAGGCACCAATGAATCCATCAAAGCCAGTCCTTGTAACGCTGAGCAGTGTCCCTACTCTCCCACGTGCAAAGAAAGCATGGGTCATTAGTGAACCCAGACTGTTGTGCCAACAAATAATTCGCCATCGTCAGGTCAACACAAATAAACCACTGATGTTGATCATAACGCATTTTCTCTAGTACATACTTCACCGTTTCATACTTCTTCAGTATAGTCGAGTGAGCAAGAGAGTACAGAGGCAAACTGGTTATCCTTGTGCAGCAGAACACATTTCAGCGATCGCTTGCTTATGTTAATGAATAGTCTCGAATATTTTGGTTCGTACTGTGGCACTCCAACCTTGTGCAGAAGATGGGCAATATCTGTAGAGAAAATGGGCAATATCTGTACAGTACACCAAGTCCTCCAAGAAAATGGAGGTACTTTTGATGCCAGTTGCGGTAGAAGGGGATGTGTAGAAGGGGATGTGTAGCATTGTAGAGAGGAGGGCTCTTTCCCCTTCAATCCTGATACTAACAGAGAACATTGACAATCCAATATCGCGAACTAGGTCATTTAGATCCTTTTTGGAAAAAGGATGTGGAGCATCATCGTCAAGAACTAAATCTTCTTCATGTTGAAGACTGGAGGATTCTTCGTCACTAGCATCTGGAAGTCCTCCGGAAACAGGTACTGGAATTTCATCACAGTGAGCTACAGGACGACGTGCTAATTGAAGATCAGGATACTTGAGGCTGCTCCGGTTATTACTATTGATCCCAGTCACATCGATAGTGCAGAAATAGCAGTCAGTGCCATGATTTGTCGGCTCCCTTCAAACCATAGGAATTCCAATTCAGATAACACTTCTTGCCCATGGTTCACTGACGCAGATTCTCAGTGCATGCTTTGCATACCATGTGTGACACCCAAAATTTATCCTGGTCACCAAGTTTAATACCAAAATAAGCATGGTAAGGACGTTTTATGAAACTTGTGACTGGATTCCTGTTAGGAACAATGGTGTATTCACTGCAGATGTAGCTGAATATGTTGGGCTTACGTTTGCAAGGTTTTCTGGTCGAAGGCATTTCATTCACCTGTAAGATAAAAATACCAATTAGTCATAAACAGCCGCGTGCAAACTCTTCTGAGTTCGTTTATTTAAAGAAATAAAAAAGAATTTTGCATCATATAAAGCAAAAATACCCGTGATTTTTGGAATTAGCACATCAGAATTGCCCTAAAACAGCTAAAAACATTTTGTTGTTGACCAGTGTTGTTGTTGTTGTTTTTGTTATTATTATTATTATTATTATTATTATTATTATTATTATTATTATTATTATTATTATTATTATTATTATTAGCAGTAGTAGTAGTAGTAGTAGTAGTAGTAGTAGTAGTAGTAGTATACTCCCAGCTTATTTTGCTGAGTATGACGGAAATTGTTAGCTGTCCACAACTAGTAGACTAAGGCGACACTCGTTTACTGGTCATGCTTTAAGTACCTTGTGGAGAGATCTTGCATTTCCAAGCAATGATGATTTTTGTAGGTGTTCTATCTTTACATTGGCACCAATCCCTTTGAGCTTCGCTGGTAGTCGAGCGCTGATACTTCCAACAACTCTTTTCGGGGTTTGCTCATTAGATATCTTTGATCTCTGTAGGCCAGCATTGCCTTTCATTCTTTCGGGGTCGATAAAATAAGTACCAGTTGAGCACTGGGATCGATGTAATCGGCTTTACTCCTCCTTCGAATTTACTGGCCTTGTGCTAAAGTTTGAAGCCATTATTGTTGTTATTATTATTATTATTATTATTATTATTATTATTATTATTATTATTATTATTATTATTATTATTATTATTATTATTATTATTATTATTATTGTTGTTGTTGTTGTTGTTGTTATTCTGGAAGACTTTTCAATAGTTCTTAATTACCGGTTTTTCCTTAATTGAAAGCAGGCAATACCCAAAGGTTTCAGGTAGTGCCTTCTGTGACTCAAAGAGAAGATACTCTCTTTAGAATGCGAGCTGAACCCAACAATGCTGTCTTCTGTATTACCTCAAGCCGTCAGCAGCTCCAATATTCTTAATATATTTTTCAAAACCCTTGGAAACCGCTCCTAATGCTCCACTCACTACAGGTATCATCATTACTTTCCTCATGCCCTATAACTTTCCTATCTTGTCCCGCACTGGCTGGGATTTCTCAATCTTTTCTGTTTCCTTACATTTCACCCTCGAATCGCCTGGTATTGCAACATCCATTATCTTTACTTCTTTTCCATCGTTATGGATGAGCACGAAATCTGGTCGTCTCGCCTCTATGGCTTGGTCGGACTGCATGTTAAAATCCAGAGCATTTTGTAATATTTTCTTTCCATTACTCCCTCTGGCTTGTGTTCATACCATTGTTCGGCTCTCTCGAGGTTTGCTTTACCGCAAACAGCCAGAGGACATATCTGGCTACATTGTCGTGTGTCCTTTTGTATTCGCGTTGTGCGAGCTTAGATTATATTTGGGGATCGATTGGATACCGGACAAGGATTCTGGATTATGTTTCTTGTTTTTAACTTAATTATTGAGAGCGGTTGGGTTCAATTTTAGTATTCTCGTTTGTGAGAGCAGTTGAGTTTATTTCAGATATTCTCATTTTAAAAATCATATCTCGCTAATCGTTGAGAGGGCGGTGGTGTAGCCTTGGTGGAAGGTTACACCCTTTGAGCGCTCTTCTTCTTCTTCTTCTCTTCTTCTTCTTCTTCTTCTTCTTCTCTTCTTCTTCTTCTCTTCTTCTTCTTCTTCTTCTTCTTCTTCTTCTTCTTCTTCTTCTTCTTCTTCTTCTTCTTCGTCTTCTTCGTCTTCTCCTCCTCCTCCTCCACCTTCTTCTTCTTCATCTTCTTCTTCTTCTGCTTCTTCTTCTTCTTCTTCTTCTTCTCTTCTTCTTCTTCTTCTTCTCGTCGTCCTCCTCCTCCTTTTTCATTTATCGTTGCATAAAGCAATGGAATATTGGTATATTTAATATTGCTATTCCGTTCTTCTGAACAAATAACAATTATCTCCTTAAAATGATACAATATAAAGCAACAGAAATAATGTTACGAAAACAGTAGGTGAACGTTTAAATGTACTTTGCTTTTCCCTAAGTAGATTTTAGAATATTTTTCATTTATCTTTTGTTGCCTACGAATTAATATGTCCTAATATACCAATTATGAGCCAACACCAGTACAAATGTGACTAAAGAAACAATAATTGGTACGAAATAAATAGCTAAAGGCTTACCGAATAATGGAAAACTACAGCAAATATAAGACAGACGTAAATAAATGAAAGAATCCTGAATAGATGAAAAAAAGAAGCGAAGAAGTCTGAAAAGATGGGTTATATTCAATCTAGAAGGAAAAAAGAAAACATTGAAACAAAACGAAAAGGTGTAAGGATAAAAGGAAAGTAAAATAGAGCATTTGCAAAGCTTTCTGTTTTCTTTTGACTGTATGTGTGTGTGTGCGCACGCCTACATGTACATATATATTTGTATATATATATATATAGATATATATATATATAATAATATATATTATATATATATATATATATATATATATATATATGTGTGTGTGTGTACGTATGTATATATGCAGGCATATTCGTATCATATAATCATACATACATGTATACATAAAAACATAATGTATATGTATATATATATATATATATATATATATTATATATAATGCAGGTATATATGCATACATATATATATGCGTGTGTATGTGCATGTGCATGCGCCTGTCTGTGTATGTGTGTGTATTACAAATTATGTGAAAGTATTTCTATACATATACTTTTCATCATCCTACAAGTTTTAATATATAGGGATATTTTTCTCTTTGAAGGCATAAATAGTTATCAAGCAAATTTATGAAACAAATTCCTCCAGATTCATTGAAGGAAACTAGAAAAGCAATAAAACTGAAGTACTTTCATATCCAATGCATATTGTATTAAACATCATGTCTCGCCAAAATTTCCTCAATCGTTACCTCTTTCTTTATCGTCATGTTTAAAAATGTTCATATTACTACACTTGGTAAGGTGGGGAGCTTGCAGTATCGTTAGCATTCTGGGCAAAATTCTTGGAGGCACATTGCCTGTCTTTACATTCTGAGTTCCGAGGTCAACCATGTATTTTATCCTTTTCGGAGTCAATATAATATGTACCAGTTGAACAATGAGTTCATTGTAATTGTCTTAACTCCTCTCCCTAACTTGCTGGCTTTGTGCCAAAATTTGAAACCATATTACTACATACATATGTGTAAGTATGCATTAATGTACCTAAGTACAATTTTTCTTTCATGTTAAAGACACGACTATGCTTAATCTTTTTCATTAGGATTTATCATTGTTTCTTAACAGCTTTTTTATGTTTAGTCGAAAGATCTTCTCTCTAAACGTATTTGTCGATTATTATTTTAAGACAGTTCTTCTCTCATCGTTAAATAGACGATATGATAACACTGGCGTGTTCTTTGCGATTTCCTGTGGGTCGTAAGTATCAGGGAATCTTTGTTATAATTGATAAAATCGTCAATACCGGATTTTAAAACTTAGAGATTAAGTGCTAAATAGATGTTATGATATATTTCATATGTGACAAATGTACTTACTTTTCGGTTTATAAGTATTTATAGTTGCAAGTCCATACAATCACACAAGCATACATCTACTCTGTAGGTGTGCATGTGTGTGTTTGTGTGATTATTATCGGAGACACCCTTTCGTCACGAATGACCATGAGATTGCACCTACAAAGTTACCCTCCAAGGCACAAGTCCGCGCAAGGTTGTTTATGGAAGACAAACAGTCGCCCATGCATACCAGCCTCCACTCTCCACACTACCGATGTTATCCGAGGAAAAGGCAAAGGCCGATAGAGCTTGGCACCAGTGACGTCGCAACACATTTCTACAGCCAAGTGAACTGGAGCAACGTGTATTATATATATATATATATATATAATTATATATATATATATATAAATATATATAAATATATATATATTTATTTAGATAATACATATGTATACATATATTATAATATACATATATATATATTGCGTATATATATATATATATAATATATATATATATATATATATATATATATTTATTTATAAATAGGGATATATCGATATCTAAATATCAAGTGGCCAGCATGGCAATAAATACATACAAGGTAATAATTTTTTACAACTATAAATAAGGGTATCTGAGATACCTTATTTAAATATAAATATGATATATATATAATATTATATATATATATATAAATATATAATATATATATATTTAATATATATAGATATTATATATGTATAATATGATATATGAAATATATATATATAAATTTATATATATATAATAAATTTATATTATATAATATTATATATATATTTACTATATATTATATATTTATATATAATATATATACATGAAACATCTATATATATATAATATATACTATATTATATATATATATATATTATATATATATATATATATATATCTATATATATAATATATATGTATATATAAGTAACAATGAAGGGTGAAATTAATAATTTGGAATAATTATCAATTACAACAAGTAGTCTTCGGCATGTACAAAGCCTCATTCGAGGAAAATTTAAGTAATACTAAGCAATTAAGGTTTAGCAACGAATTGCCTTACCGCACACCGAATTTAGAAATAGCAGTCAAAGAGATTATAGCTATTTCTTACTAAAAGGGAGATCACAGTAAAGACACAGCATTTGAAAGGCAAACACAAACAGGTAAGAGAGAATGAATTAACGGCATCTATCATACAGTTTTAAGTCACCTACGGACGTACGTTTCGAGATCAAGTCTTAGGAAAGCATAAGAATTAGATAATTCTACCTTACCCAGACTTCTTCTCTCATCAGCGCAGGATACAAACAATCATGAATGATTGGATATTGAATTTTGAGATACTAGAAGGCACCAACTCAACTCAGTATCAGAGCGAGCTAGAAGCAAGCTAGTATCACAAAATCAAAGTGTGAATGAAAGTTGTGTCACAGTCCCTTCCCACCCGCGTGTAGCCAATGACAAAGTGCTGTGGTCATTTACTTAAATTTTCCTGGAATGAGGGTTTACATGCCGAAGACTACTTGGTGTAATTGATAATTATTCCAAATTAATTAATTCACCCTTAATTGTTACTGATAACCATATTCATCCCAGTAAATGACCACAGCACTTTGCTTGGCTACACGCGGGTGGAAGGGACTGGTGACACAAGCTTTCATTCACACTTTTTGAATTGGGTGATACTAGCTGTGGCTTCTAGCTCGCTCTGATACTGAGTGAGTTGGTGCTTCTAGTATTCAAAATTCAATATCAATCATTCATGATTGTTTGTATCCTGCGCTGATGAGAGAAGAAGTCTGGGTAAGGTAGAATTATCTAATTCTTATGCTTTCCTAAGACTTGATCTCAAAACGTACGTCCGTAGGTGACTTAAACTGTATGACAGATTGCCGTTAATTCATCTCTCTTACCTGTTTGTGTTTGCCTTTCAAATGCTGTGTCTTACTGTGATCTCCCTTTTAGTAGAAGAAATAGCTATAATCTCTTTGACTGCTATTTCTAAATCGGTGTTGCGGTAAGGCAATCGTTGCTAAACCCTTAATTGTTAGTATATATATATATATATATATAATATATATATATATATATATATATATATATATATATATATAGATATATATATATAAATATTGGTATATTATAATATATATTATATATATATAGATATATATATATATATAGTAGTATATATCATATATATATATATCTATATATAATATATATATATATATATATATATAAATATATGTATATATATATATATATATATATATATAATATATATAATATATATATATATATATAATTATATATATAGTATATATATATATATATATATATATATATAATATATATAAATATATATATATATATATATGTATATCTATATATATATCTATATATATATTATATATATTATATATATATATAGATATATATATATTATATATATAAATATATATATTAATATTATATTATATATATATAATATATATATATATATATATTTAGTGAGGGAGAAGTTTTACAAAATCCCTTTTATTATTTTCTACATGTTCAAAGGCTGCAAAGTCCCTAATTCGGATGGATAAGGAGCCATTTTGCAGCTTTCTCTTCAGGAAAATCCAGGAACTTAAATCTCCACAAAATGCGCAGCAAGTTTTTCGACAAACGCTCTCTAGGAGCCCATGGTATGAATGGCACAAAACTGTCTCTCAAAATGCGTTGACGTCGGGCTGGGTGAAAACCGACGAAAAAGTCCGTTGAGATAATTCGAGGTCAAAATCCGGTTAACGTAGGGGAAGGGAAGAATTACAGAAAACCAAAGAGTGTGAATATATTCTGTATGACTAGTGTTAATATTCGAATTGTTTTAAGAATGAGGGCTATCATGTTTGGGTGTGAGAAATTGCCTACATGTATGTGTATGTGCGCCTATGTATGTGTGGCAGTATGTTTAGGAAGCTGCTAGGGAGAAATATAAAATCTTCGTTCAGCTCCATTTCTTCCCTCACTAAATATATAAAACTTCAAATTTCCGCACTAAGACACGGTTTTGAGACCCCATGGTCGTAACCTCAACCGTGATTTTTCTGTTGTGATTTTTGCTACCCAGGTATCAGTTATAATTTGAATAATCCGTAACAAGATAATTCATTTATTCATTTTAATAATATATATATATATATATATATATAGTGAGAATTTAGAAAAAGACTGGAATTTAGAAAAAGACTGGAATTTAGAAAAAGACTGGAATTTAGAAAAAGACGAGACAAAGACTGGTGTGTAAACAACAGATTATTAGTTTAACGCTCGGGAAGTCTTTTACGTTACCAGCTTACGCTCTTCGACAGAAAGGAACACAGAAATATATAGGGAGAGAAAATAAAAATGTTTAGTGGCTAGCGATCTATTATGGCGAATATATATATATCGTTGTTTAACCGCGGTAAAGACATACAAACATACACACACAGACATAAACATACGACGAGTTCTTTCCAGTGTTCATGAATCAGATCCATTCACGAGGCTTTACAGAAGACACTTATCCAAGGTGCTGCACAGTGGACATGAATCCCAGAGCATATGGTTGTTAAGTAAACGTCCCACTACATACCTCTCTACATGATTATTTACACACATACTTTCTTCTAATCTAGATCCAAATCTTTTTTATTGGAATTTCAACAACATCAACAGAATTCTTTTGCATGTATGTACGTATATATATACACACACACACACACACACATACGTGTGTGTGCGTGTGTATGTGTGTGTGCGTGCGTGTGTGTGTGCGTGTGTCTGTAATTATACTACATACAAATCTGTTTGTTTATCGTGCATATAGCTGCATCTCTAGACACGTTCATACATGCTTAAATGATAAACTGGAAAGTTTTACACATTTTA
>NC_042997.1:98989348-99014348 GCF_006345805.1 Octopus sinensis | reverse complement strand
TTACTCTATACTTTTGTACAGTACAAATTTATTAATCTTATACAAGAATGCTGCTCACAGTGACTCTGATGTTTCGCCCAGCTGAGCCATCGGCCAGCGATGGCTTAACTGGCCGAAACTTTGAAGTTACTGTTAACAAAATTCTTGTATAAGAATAATGTGTGTGTCTGTATGTACGCGCGCGCGTGCTTGCGTGCGATACACTGATCTTATTTGAGAAATATATCAAGGTTGCAAATATCTGTGGAACTATCCAGTCAGGTGACTTGCCCGGATCAATAGAACACTCCCACGCCAAACTGGATTGGGTTGTATGGTTTTAGTCACACTGGTCTTTCGCTATCTTAAAGATTGACAACTGACCTAGTTGAGCCTGGTCATTGAGAGTTTATCTGTTTATCTATTCAACATTTAGTGATATTCGCCATTGATTTTAGTTCATCTATTGAAACATTTCACTTCGATCATGCTAGGACACCCGTGATTTCAACGCACCTTGGTTCGGGTTCTTACACATGCTATTGAAGCTGTTGTTGGGAATCTGACATGTGTTACTACGCAGGATCAGAGTTGATCTGGAAATGATAGTAACTAAGAGGTGGTTTCACACTTTTCAAAATACTTGATCTATCGAATTAGGGCCTCTCAATTAGATTCAGTTTGAAGTCATATCTAGGATTGCCGAATATTGAAACACGAACACTAATTTAATGATTGGTTTGTTCCGTTGGCTGAAGAACTGAAACGTTCGTTCTAGTGTCGATTATATATGTATTCCTGGTATGCATGTGTGTGTGGGGTGTACAAGGGTAACTGTGCTTATATGTGAATGTGTATATCCGTGTGTAGAAGTGAGAATAATAAAATGACATAAAATTTATTTAATCAAGAAATGAGTTTACCTAACACTATAACATTAATCAGCAGAACCTAATGTTGCGTTTTAAATGTATAATTTTGAAACGTATGTGTCACACGAATATATGCCTCAACGAATAATTGATTTACTGCGGTGTTAAAGCTATCGTATTTCGCTATATTCTTATTACATGTGGTAATGTGCACTGTTGTCAACGCGCTTCGCTATAGATTGACACACACAAGTATACATACACATGGATACACTTACATATCATACCATATGTTCAGCCTTTGGCAAACGCTGATAGTCTGTTTTAACTGATAATTTGTGACATGAAAGCAACAAACACGATTGGAGTTCCTAGACAACTGGTCGAAATCTCTGATAAGAAATAATTGAATTATATAGCAGCTTTCTATTAACGAAATATTTTAAAATGAACTACTTCAAAGAGAATTCGTAGGGCGATATTTAACGCATCGTAGAAGAGATGAGAATCTGTTACATTCTCTGAGATTTTCATATCGACATTCTTACAAAGGTATAATCTTTTTCCACTAATCATTAAACGAATACGCTATAATTTTAGTTCTGGTATTGTTGGTGCCATTGTTAGACTATTTTAAATTCAGTTACATATACAAATTTGACCAATTTTAATAAGAATTGAACAATAAGAGAACTTTTGAAAGACAGTTATAAACAATTGATTAAGCATTTGTTCCAAATACCCCGAAATGCCTAGAAGCATATTTTGAAATTGAACTTCGGGTAAAATGTGGCAATTGAGGTTCGGGTAAAAAGGGGCTTAATTAGATGCTGCAAAGAACTGAGATGTTCATTCTCTTAATCCGATGCCCTTCGAGTTTTAATTATATCTGTAATTAGTTCATAAACACTCATATGTTAGTTGATAGGTACTTTCTATAAAATCAACTTCCAGTAAGTCTTGATGCGTATGTATGAAACTGAGTCACAGCTGTATTATCAATAAAATACACACACTATATCTGCATGTATGGGCTTCTTTCAGTTTCCGTTTACCAATTCCACCTACAAAATTTTGGTTTGTCCGAGGCTATAATAGAAGACACTTACAGAATGTGCTACGTAGTGGGACTGAATCTGGAACCATCTAGTTGGGAAACAAGCTTTTCACTACATTGCCATGCCTGGTGATTGATTACATCAACCTCAGTATATGAACAGTACTTTATTTTAACGAACTTAGAGGAACGAATGGCAAGGTGGAGTTTGAAATCAGAACATTAAGAGCCGGAAAAAGCAATGTAGGTGTTTTCTTTGGCAGTCTAACGGTTCTTCTAACCCTTCCTTCTGATAATTTCTAACATACATTCAAGGCCAGAAAGCTTGATGGAGAGAATTGTTGATTAAATTGACCCGGTAATTGATGACAATATATTACATCGATCCTGAACGCGGCAAGTAAGGAAAACCGTTAGCAGACTAGGAAAAGTGCTGAGAAGGATTTCGTCCGTCTACGTTCCGAGTTCAAATTCCACCGAGGTCGACTTTCGCTTTAATCCTCTCGGAGTCGATAAAATAAGTACCAGTTTATGCCTGGGCTCGATGTAATTGATTTACCCATTTCCATGAAATTGCTGACCTGCTGCCAAGATCTTAAACGAATATATTTTACTGGCCCTGAAAATATAAAAGAAAAAGGTAATCTCAAAATTATATATATATATATATATATATATATGTGTGTGTGTGTGTGTGTATGTGTGTGTGTGTGTGTGTGTGTGTGTGTGTGTGTGTGTGTGTGTGTGTGTGAAAAATAAAAAAAAATATATTTGAAATTCTATGAGGATTTCTTAATACAGTTTTACAGCATGGTTTGTGTGTGTGAGTGTGTATTAGTGAATACATATACACATTAGTACAAACACAGATCTGCTATATACCTTATAATCTAGCCAAAAGAATCTGTACCATAGTTTCGGATAACAATACTCGTGACTTCTTGAACTTAAATCAACACTAATCAGGAGATGTTACCACACATCATTAATAAATGACGGGATTAAACGAGCGAAAGAAACAGACATACAAACATTAAGGGAAGTTAAATGAAATACTATGCCAGATCTAAAAATACTCCCACACATCTCCACACACAACCGACGGTCCCTATCTGAACGTTTTGGTTTTATTCCGGAGTTTTGTTTCGATGAGGAAGTTTTTCTCTCTTTTTCAAAGGCAGTCATTACTTTCGAGACAGTACTTCTTGATACACCAAACATTTCGGCTGTTTTCGTTTCGCTAGCACCTGACATACGACCACCAACAATTTCACCTCTTTGAAAGTCCGATATATGTCATTTTAATGAATTTTAATGACGTTTTTCTGAAAAGAAACAGCAATTTTAGCAAAACATATTAAGCAACACTAATAATAAATAAGAAAAAAAATAAACAAGACTTTGACGCTTTTATAGATATTTCAAAATTATGATGCTATGATGATAGGTGTTTCATTATTTTCTCCAACCTCTGTGTATTTATATATATATACACACGGGAATGTTTATGTGTATGTAATTATATATATTATATATATATATATATATATTATATATAATATATATATATATATGTATATACATATGTATATATATCACATACACATATACATACACGTACGCATATATGTATATTTATATGTGTGTGCATGAGTATGTGTTTGTGTGTGTGTGTGCATACATGTATGTATATTTATATGTACTTACAACTACGTTGACAGAGAGCTGTTTATAGCAGTCATGTGCAGTAATGACACCAAACTGCGATACAGTACACATAACAGAGTTAAATGTCGTCTTAACACATACGTTCCATATGTGTTTAATGTATTAGTAGAGTTGCCGCATTTCCAATTTTGCCTCTTTAACATGAAGGTTGTGATATGCTTGTGTGTGCGTGATCGCACGATTTGATGCTTCAGCGTATGTGTGTAGCGTGTGTTTGCCTGGGTGTATAGTATGTTTGATGTTCTTGCTGCATTTCCGTGTATATAGTAATGTCAGATGTTTGTTATGTTGTTTATTATTATTTTTTTTTATACGTCACCCTTGTTTCGAATGGCCACTTCGTGTATTTGACTTTTAAGATGTTCTCGTTGAATAACATTTTGTCGCATTACGGATCATTACTAGTCAACTCGATTGCAAAATTTCTTGGAATGTAGCCATGGCAACAGTCACGTCACCGTTTTGCCTGTGTCAAAGATTGCGATGCATGTTTCGCAATGCGTGTGTGATTGTGTGTGTGCATGTGTGCGTATGTTTGTGTGTGTTTTTTTGTGTGCGTTTATATATATATGCACACATATATGTTGTTTGTCCGTAGATATGTAAATATGCATATATGCTGAAATGCTATATATATATATATATATATATATATATGTGTGTGTGTGTGTGTGTGTGTGTGTGTGTATGTGTGTGTGTCTATATGTATGTATATATATGCATATATTCACATATACATATATACATATGTTATATATATATACATATATTATATATATATGTATGTATATATATATATATGTATATATATATATATAAACATGCAAGTAAGTACGTAAATACATATATACATGTGTATATATGCATATACATTCATATATATATATATGTATATATATATATATATATATAAATGCATACACACATACATATTTACATACATACATACATACATTCATACATACATACATACATGTATACATACATAATGGTTATATGATGCAGTAAAATATAAATACTAGAAACACAGCGATTGATTTTTATCAATGGCTGTAAAAGATCACATATGCAACACAACATTACATGATACATAATCCTCATACATACATGCATACACACACATACACATATACATATATATATATATATATATATATATATATATATATATATATTATATATATATATATATGTGTGTGTGTGTATATATATGTGTGTATATATATATACACATATATATATGTGTGTGTATATATATATACACATATATATATATAATATATATATATATATATATATATATATACAATATACAATCATGTAACATAAATGCAGGCACACGCAATTATAGTAGCATGCTGAAGGACACGTATATATACAAGCATACCCCAGATGCCCGCATACATACATGAAGGCAGGTACACAGGTAGATAAACAAAAATAAGTAAATACATATGCACATCTATCGGACACACAGACACACACAGAAGCACGCAAACACATTAAGTTATGCTGCCATTGGCACGAAAGTATATGTGCTGATACACTGTAACACATGTATACATGTATGTATCATAGGACTGCACATGGATACTGGCATGCACAGACATACACATGTAGACTCAACCATACTATGATGCACAGTTATTCCCACGCAGTAACACAGGAGCATACACAATCACATACATCTACACATAGTACATACATAAATCTGCTTACTCATAAATAACACACACACACCCTCACACACAAGCTCAAGAGCTCATAAGTAGACGGACAAAACTACTTCTATGAGCCCACCTACACATACATAGGCAAGAAGGCATGTATAGAGACATGCTCGGGTTAACGTACGATAAGCACATCTGTACACGCTGCAAAACGCTCAAAAGCTTCCTCATAGAACAAAAAACATTTAACTATATACAAAATATAAAAGCAACAAGTACGTCAGAGGGAGCAATTCATAGGTGTCTTCGTGAATATTATGAGTTAAGTAAAAGAGAAAAAGGTGTAGTTATAAAAGATTGTAAGTACAAAATCGAATACACACACACACACACACACACAAAAGACAAAAATACACGCCTATATACACAAATACTACCACGAATATATACACACTCGTACCTACGCGTACACAAACTAAATTCTCCCAAATAGAGAGGAATAAGCTCACGAGTTTTCGCCAGCATTATATATATTTTCATATAAATATTAATATAGTGTCTTTCATTAAAAGATTACCAGAGGGAAATATTCATGGTAATATTCAATTTAATACGAGAAAAGTAGCAGTCCTCAAAGAGGCAAGAAGTCGTGTGTGCAAAATATATTTTTTCTATTTTGTAACATTCCCATTCAATTTATATTAACCAGGCATGCACCTTTCTGTATGTATTGTATGTATGTATGTATGTATGTATGTATGTATGTATGTATGCATGTATGTATGTATGTATGTATGTATGTATGCATGTATTCATGTATGTATGTATACACATACAAACATATGCACAGATGTATGATGCATATACACATAAAAATATGAATACATACATATTTATATATATATATATATACATACATACACACACATATATGTGTGTGTGCATATCATCTATCTATCTATCTATCTATCTATCTATCTATATCTATCTATCTATCTATCTATCTATCTATCTATCTATCTATCTATCTATCTATCTATCTATCTATCTATCTATCTATTATATATATATAATATATATATATATATATATATATATATATATATATATATATATATTATATATATATATATGTAAATATATGTATGTATGTAAATATTTCTGTATGTATCTACGTATCCGTAAACTTGTCTATAGGAAAATCGAAAATTAAAAATAAAATTAAAGCCAAAATGGACGTACACATGGAATATATTATACAATATATTATATCTCGACGCTCAGTATAAGATAGAAAAAGAGAGCGTGAGTACATATATCTATATATATATATATACATGTGTGTGTGTGCATACATACCAAAGCGTCCGCGTGCGGTTCCACATATATGCCTTTATATATAAATGTATATTGCCTGCCTATGGCTATTAAACACTGCATTTCCAATATTCTGCACTCCTCTTAAACATCAAACATTAGATATTCATATTTACATCGAAATTTCTCTTTTGATCCTCTCTAATTGTGCGATGCATGTAGATGTATATATGTGTGTAGTATATGTACCACCACACACATATATATATATATAATATACATGCACCTCCATAGGTATATATATATGTATATATATATATATATATATATAATATATATATATCTATATATATATATATATATTATATATATATATAATATGTGTATATGTATGTATATATGCATATCTGTGTGTCTTTCTATGCGTGTTTGTTCCTGGACACTTTGAAAAGTGTATCAGTATGTTTACCTCCTCGTAATGTACTTGGGTGAATTCAATGACTAAAATTCTTTAAGACACCACCTTTGCATCGCGGCAGTCTAATGACGATAACAAACAAAACATAAAATGTATTACGTCACAAGAACCCACAAACCGTCGTTAGAAGTCTAGTGCTCGTTAATGACTTTTGATTCTTGCTTGATGTGTGTGTGTGTTTATATATATATATATATATATATATATTGTTATGCAATAGTATTATCGACAATGGCTTCTTCGAAGTCACTTTCAGCAATATTTTTGTATAAGAACAATAAAGTTTTACTCTGCAAAGATATTGAGTAACCTGTTAGATTAACATAAAATTGCCTTTATTATATCTAAGCATAAAAAGAAACAGGCATACAGACAGACACTCACACACACACACACATACACATACACACACACACACACACACACACATATATATATATACTATTTTTCATAAAAAATGTAAAAAATATATACCACTCAATATGAACGCATAAGTAATAAATTTATACTTATAATGCAATATGGATAAAGATTCTGAGCTAACTGATACTTGGTCTTGAGAATCATTAGAGTCTCATATATCTTTGTGTACAACGATTTGAAAAATATATACGCCAAAAATCTTAGGCATAAACGCTTCCTCTCGTTCGAAGACGAATAATTCTTAAATAGCTTGAAGGAATTATTTTCTCTTGAATGTCTTATGTGTTGTCTTTGGAAATATGGAAGTATATTTGTTTCTTCAAAGTAAAAGAGGATCGTATATATATTTTTTTTTCCTGAGATTAAGAAAGCTGACTTATTATCAAGGACATTCGTACCTGGTTACAATTCCAAGAAATATAATACAACGTTAAATATTTAGAGAATAAAAGTAAAAAAGGAATCATATATATATATAAATATTACCAATAAACCACTAATACATACAAATATAACATGAATGCACACATATATACATATACATGAATATATTCATATAACAATGGAGTATTTTCATTAAGCCATTAGGACACAGATAAGAGTTCTTTGTCACTACACCGATAACTAAGGAGGAGGTAATAATTGATTGCATCGACATGAAAGGCGACGTAATACTGGCCTTAGATGAAGTAGAAGTAGCTCATCTCAATAGATTCCCGGCAATCCTCCTCAAATCATGAAAACAAGCCCTTGCAAAATCACCGCAGTTTTTCTTTTAGAGCTTTCTTGCAACTGGTAAGCTCTTAAGCAAATTGAAGGAGGGAGAATAATATGCTCTCTCCATGAAGGAAGAGGTACAGTACATGCTATAAATTGTAGACCTATCACTCTAACTTCACACACCAGCAAAGTCAAAGAAGAAATAGTCCGTGGGAAAATAATTGCGTTCCGTGAAGACAATGATTTGCTGACTGACACCTAACATGGTTTTCTACCAAGTAGAAGCTGCCTGACACGGTTCTTACAGTACTATAATTGGTTGTTAAAGAAGCTGTTCAACAACTCCAATTATATATGTCGACTTTGCAATAGCCTTTGATAAAGTCGACTATTGTATGTTATGTCACAAGCTGCATAAAACCAGCATGATCAGAAAACTTGGCGGGTAGGCCCACGACATTTTCAAAGATAGAAGTCAGGCAGTGGAGGACAACAGAGCCACCTCTAAGGAAACCCAAACAGTGAGTGGAGTCCCAGAAGACGCTGTCTTAGGGGCCATTGATATTCATAGTGACCCTTTCAGACATGCTCTCAGCTGCTCAAACAGCCACCCATTCTAGTTATGCAGAGGAGGCAAAAATCTCTGAGAGGATACAAAAAATTGGAGATATTGTGCACCTGCAACGGGAGTTGGGCACGACATACAGGTGGGCTGAGGACAAAAACATGCAGTTTAATGTTGGAAAATTTCAAGCTCTGCCTTAACAGTGCACAAAGTTGAATGAAATACAGACAGGATACACTAGACCAGGAAGTTTTGCAATCCCTGAATGAAAACCAATGCACGACCTGGGCTTGACATGCGTAATGATGCATCTTTCCACGCTACACACCTTCATTCCATGCAATGCTGTAAACAACGGAAGTAAGATAGAACGGTAAAACTTAGTGCGCATGCACAGCAGAGTTCTAGGTCAATCGGTACCAAGCGGCTTCACTCTGCGTGCTTTAGCTTCATTACTATGGCGAGAGTCCGGATACTTATTCATTATACCACACACACATATATATATATATATATGTATGTATGTATGTATGTATGTATGTATGTATGTATGTATGCATATATGTATAAGCACATATTTGCAGAAAAAGGTACCATTTTATTGAACCTGAATAAAACTTCACAAACTAAGTTTCACGTAAACGTTTATCAGACAATTGTGATAAATAGACTAGTAACGTTTCAACCATTGATTATATACTTTTTCCTTTGCGGTCAATCCTACTTCATCCTACTGTTGACCTTTATCTTAAAGTTTGTTACCCAATCAGCTTGAAATGATAACCATAAGCCCATATAATTACATTTTGTAAAAGAATTGTTTATTAGTCTGTATTATATTATCACTGTGTGATGAACGGTTACTTGAAATTCTTAACAGTTTCTGAAGATTTTTCGGCTTCAATAATCTAGTATACATACATACAGACCTACAAACATACTCACACACACACGTATACACGCATAAACGCACGCACGCACTCTCTCACACACACACAAACTCATATATATGCGCAAATACAACACATAGACCTATGGAAATATGCAAGTAATAGCATTCCCATCTTATAAAGTAATTTGTCAGACACGAATATATGTCGTTCATTAAATATGCAGGTAATATCTATGTAAATAGGATGTTGACGATCAGAAAATAGTGTTACGTAAATCAATATTTATCTGTCTGAGTATTTATTATATATATATATATATCTATATATATATATATATATATATAATATATAATATATATATAATATATATATTATATATATATACATGTATATACATACATACATACATATATTATATATAATATAATATATATATATATATATATATACACACATGTATATATGCATATACACATATAGTTACACATACATATGTATGCACATACGTATATCTGTATGTATATATGTATATACTTATATATGTTTAACTATATGTTATATATGCATATATATATATATATATATGTGTGTGTTTGTGTTTATGTAAATATATGTGTATATATATATATATATATATATGTTACAAATATGTGCTTATTCTGGTCGATATTCAGATATTCAATAGATTAAGAAATTCACCAATAATTGCAATGAAATAACCACTATGTGGTCAGATTATCGACCTGAGAGTAACAGCAAGCACAATCTCTTTACAGTATATCCTGTCGTAAAAGTTGTAAGAATCCACGAAATCATATAGACTTTCGTCATAACGTTGGAAAGGACAGATGATCACCGCTGGATTACTCTTGAACATTTGTCTGCTTGATTTGGTTAATCTGGAGTTGCGGATCAAGAAGGGTGACGAAAATCATTATCAAGAAGAAGGGCAGCAGCTGCAGCAGCAACATCAGTCGCAGCAGCAATTTCACAACAACAACCAAATTTCTGGTATTGACATATTTACAGAAAACGAACCTCAGGTGAATACTAATTGATCGATGCGTATATCTGACTCAGCTTGCGTGCAACATAATCCCCTTCCTCCTCCTCCTCCTCCTTATCGTGTCCACCACAAACACCAACATCAGCCTCGGCATCAATGTCATCGTCCTTTTAGGTAAATGATTAGAAGTTATACGATAAGGAGGATGACCAAATTGCTCGAAAGAACACTCGATAACATTGTCTGTATCACAGACGTGGCCGAGTGGTAAGAAGCTTGCTTCCCAAAACCCGTGGTTCTAGGTTCAGTCCCACTACGCGGCTCCTTGGGCAATTGTCTTCTGCTATAGTCTTTGGCTGACCAATGTCCTGTGAGTGGATTTGGTAGACGGGAACTAAAAAGACCTGTCGTATGTATATATATATATATATATATATATATATCTACATATGCCTACATACGTAATACATATAAACATATATATATATATGTATGTGTGTGTGTTGTGTTGTACCCCCACCGCTTGGCAACGGGTGCTGGTGTGGGTGTGTTTAAGTCCCTGTAACTCAGCCGTTTGGGAAAAGAATTCGATAGAATAAGTGAATAAATGCCCCAGCATGGCCGTAATCTAATGACTGAAACACATAAGTAAAAAAAGAACTCCAGTTTAAGTTCTGAGTTCAATTCACACGAAATTAACTTTGCTTCTCGATAATATAAGGGACAAGTCAAGTAGTGGGGCCGACTTAGCTTCTCACTTAGAATTGCTGGCCCAGTTCTAGAGCCAAAATCAGAAAGAATTATTTTTTGTGTATGTGGCTGTTGTTGCTGTTACAGCGGTGACTTGGCAGAATGGCTAAAACGTTGGCGAAACACTCATACGTCGAAGTCGATAGGACAGATCCTCATTAAGGCAGTATGATGTCAGAATCGTTACTACGCCGGAAAGAATGATTAGCGGCATTTCTTGCGACTTGATGTTCTGAGTTTGAATGCCGTCGCGATCGACTTAGACTTTCGCCCTTCGGGATTCGATAGTTAGTTAGTTATTTTTTTGGCTCAAAAAGCAAAAAGCGAGGCCATGTAGGGGGTCATGGAGTTATGTACAGGGTGGTGTTCATGTAAAGAGTTCAGGCCATTTGTGGTCAAGGGAGACTTTGAACCGAGCGGTCGTCGGCATCTTCACTATCTCATCTGGCAGCTTATTCCACGGATCCGCAACCCGGACGGAGAAGGCCCCTCTCCTTCGATTGAGATGAAATCGTCTCAGATAGAGCTTTTTGGAGTGACCCCGCAGCCGACGCTCTGGAGCAGGAGTGAAGAACAGCTCTTTCGAGAGGTTACACTTTCCGCTTATGATGTTGTGAGCAAGAATGAGATCACCGCGGCGTCGTCGTTTTTCTAGAGAATAAAGGTCGAGCGTCTTCAGCCTTTCTTCATAAGACAAATACTTGAGACCATGCGGGTAGCCAGCTTCTGGATTCTTTCGAGATGATGTAAGTCTTTGAGGAGATAAGGAGAAGAGGCTTGAATCCAGTATGGGTCTCACCAGCGGGACATAGAGCGGTAGGAATATGGCTGCTGTGAGCATTCCGAATGATCGTCGAATCAAAAACAGAACTCCGCGTGCTTTGTTGGCAGCATGGACGCACTGGGCCGAAGGCGAAAAGGAAGAATCCACCAAGATACTCAGGTCCTTTACCTGGTCGGTCCTCTCCAGCAGCAGACGACCCGGCTCGAAATCAAGTTCAGTTGCAGGAGAAGAGCCAACAGGCAGATGACAGCACTTTGACACGTTCAGACACAGGTCCCATTCGTTAGACTATCTCCAAACTTGGCGGAGGCATCGACGAAGATCCTCTATATCACCGCGAGGAGCGACCAGTTTGACATCATCGGCAAATAGAAGGGTGTGTTGCGTGAGGTCATCGGACAAGTCATTTATGAAGACTAAGAACAATAAGGGCCCAAGCACTGAACCTTGAGGCACGCCACTGCTCGCACTGGAGACGTCGGCAGTTCAAGGCAGCGCTCTCAGTGGTCACTGGTAGTAGTAAACACATTTCACATCTACTGTCCCAAAGGGTGCGAGGATTCTTTTGTCACTATGGCTGATCTCCCCATCATCTGCCGAATCTATTTATAGACCTGTAGAATATGATCTATTCACCAAACTGCTACCCAACTATTTTCTTCAACAACCACATATTTATGATTATCTCAAGCACAAGACAAAAGTTGAAAATAAAGAACATTTAGTAAAATCATTTAATAAGAAATGGAAATATTAATAATGATAACAACAATGTTAGTGGCGGTGATGGTGATAATGATAAAAATAAAAATGATAATATCCTGCAGCTGCTAATACTAAATACTACTAATACTACGACTACTACTATTATGCTGGCACAGGAATCTGAGGCCCAAATACCCCCCTTACCACTACCCCAAACCCTGCTACCTTTTCTGCTGCTGCAACCACCTCGGCTACTACACATAAAAGCAATAATATCAGTGATATCACTGATGATAATAATGATGAAAGGAAACGGGTAGAGCCACTCCATGAACTGGTTAATGATACATCTAGAGTTGGTGTCACAATAAAAACGCTGGTAATTGCGCAACCATATAATCGCTACCTCATATGAGTGACAATGAAAAAACAAAATTTTGTGAATAACGGTGGTAATGAAACTGAAGCGAATTATGCTGACACTGTTACACCCGGTAGGCTCAGATATTCTGGTCCGGTTCAGGCCTGTCGATATCCAGAAAGGGACCATCACACACACCGTAGATGGAGTAAGCAAATTAATGCTGTGGTCATGGAGTGTTACTACCTGAGCATCAAGGTAGATGAAAATGGTGCTCAAATTATGGGTCCCTGACAACATAGATGTGATCATTGGAGAGGAAAGGGATTGTTTCAACCCACGGAACGGAGACTATGTGATCAAGCTAGAGTAATAAGAAAAATTGTTGGTTCACAGTAGAACTCGAAGCGATCAAGAGACGGGTCTTGGAAAATAGCAGCAGAGATAACGATGAAAATACAGTTCTTAATAATAAGATTAATCTCATAGCGCAGGAAAGGAGCAGTGGTAGTTTACTTGATGAGTAACATATAGATGATCTCAAAGAAGACGATAAAATTAATGGTGACATGACAGATGAACAAAAGGCAATATACGACAGAATAAAGGCAAAACTAAAGCAGAAAGGTAGCGACATTTTATGCAACCTTACGATGGAAAAGAAGAATCTAGGCAGGGTTAGACATGCTCACGATATAAATCTCTGTGTTAGACCAAAAATAGAAAGGGGAGCTTAAAAGTAAGTATAATATTAAAAGAAGGGGCCTGAAAGTGGTAATGAAGGAACTGAAAGAGCGCCTCGTTGCAAAGAAAGCAAAGATGGTACGATACGAACAAAGAATGAAGGGTTACCACAAGAATAGGTTATTCAGAGTAGATCAGAAGAGATTCTATAAGGAAATGAATGGAGAGTATTCATATGAAAAGTTGATACCAGATAACAAAGAATGTCAAAGGTTTTGGAGTAACATCTGGAGCAAAGACAAGGAGCACAAGAAGGATGCTGAATGGTTGCAAGAACTGAAACAAACAGTAGTCTGTCAGTAGTCATTTCAGTTTGGGAAGTGAAGGAAATCAGCAAAAGAATGAGCAACTGGAAGGCCCCGGGACCAGATGGAGTTCTGGGCTACTGGATCAAAAGATTCGGTGAATGTCATGCACGAATAGCTGCGCAACTCAGCACCTTGATAAATGCCGACCAAGTAACACCAGAGTGGTTGACATTGGGTAGGACAGTGCTGTGCCTGAAAAACATCGAAAAAGGTAATGCGGTAGACAATCACAGTCCGATATCTTATGTGGAAGTTATTGACTGGAATACTCGCAGACTCAACGTACGAACATCTAGAAAAAATGGAGTCCTGCCACGTGAGCAGAAGTGTTGCAAACGTAAGCCCAGAGGTACCGAGGATCAACTCCTGATAGACAAAACTGTACTTAGAGATTGCAAGAGGAGGAAAAGTAACTTAGCCATGTCATGAATCGATTATGGTAAGGCGTACGATATGATCTCACATTGTTGTATTATGGGGTGTATGAACCTATTTGATATTGCATCGAATATTCAGCGATTGCTTGGAAAAAGTATGGCGAATTGGAGGACGGGCCTGACAGCATACGGAAGTTTAGGGACAGTAGAAATTAGGAGGAGCATCTTCCAAGGTGACTGCATGGCTCCACTGATTTTTGTTCTGTGCTTAATACCACTAACACTGATTCTGAGGAAAGCAAAAGCTGGGTATGTATTCAAAAGCCGGCAACAAAAAGTCAACTATTTGTTATTTATGGATGACCTCAAACTTAATGGTAAAGATGAAACCCAAATCAGTTCCTTCGTTGATACGGTGTATAATTTCAATGCTGATATCAGAATGGAATTCGGACTGTGGAATTGTGGTGTGCTAGTCCTGAAGGCCTCCTAACAACACCTGGCGAGCCGGCAGGAACATTAGCACGTCGGGCAAAATTCTGAGTTCAAATTCCGCCGAGGTCGACTTTGCCTTTCATCCATTCGGGGTCTATAAATTAAGTACCACTTAAGTACTGGGGTTGATATAATCGATTTACCCTTCCCCCAAATTTCAGGCCTTGTGCCTATAGTAGAAAGCGTTATTTCCATTGAAAAGTAAAATGTTTCTTTATTTTTCCTATCTTGATTTTTGTTTGTGCGTGTGTGTGTGTATTTATTTTTCTAGATGAGTAAAACTGTTATCCTTTGTTGCTGCAAATATTTCGTGTGAATTCATGATACTGTTCAGTTCCCGTTTTTTTCATTACGTATACAATAGCCAAATTTACGTTTTTTAATGTTGTTACTATTTCATCGTTGAGTTTTATACCTGAAGCGTTACTTTCATTGGTCCATAAGGACATCTATGGATTTTAATTCTTTAATTATTTCCGCCTTTAGATTATTATTTATGATTTTCACCTTTAGAATTTGTCATTTTAAATTCTTTTTTATTCAATGATGCGCTGTTTCGAGACTTATTGATTAGTACGTTGTACTTTTCCCCGGGTTTGTGATTGCTTTTTTCTTTGTGTGTGTGTTTTGTGATATACTTTGCTGTGGACGTTTTAGCTCTAAAAAAATATACTAAAGTTTATGACTTCAATATCTTTATTTTCATTACTTTTGTTCACTTATTATGTTATCGTTGAGTAGCTGGCTTTCAGAATGTATCTTAAAATAGCTATTCTATTCAGATCGTACGCGTGACATTTATATCGGGATTATTTTACCTTCATATTATATACGAGGAATGTTGTACATGAGAATGCCCGCAAAATGATGCTATTGTCACAGTTTCGTTTTGCGTGGAGAGAACGGTTATAAAATATGTATGTAGGATAAAATGCGTTCCTCTATATTATTATATGCCTTTTTATTCCTCTCATATCCATTTATATTTGTTTTATCTGCGGGGATTTAGGTATTTTGAGAGTTATATATAACTTGCTTTGTTTAGAAACTTTCTGGCGTAATTTTAATGCTTCGTTCGTTGTTATTTATTACGTAGTGTGTGGGTTGTGCTATAGCATTGGTCAGCAATTGTACAGAAAAATATTTTATGAGTTTCGTTATAAATAAGACGATATACGTATGGAGTAGGCGTTCTGCCTGTTTTATTTATTGAATTATTCTCTTGCGGCATATTATATTATTGGGAGAAGAGTTTTCAATAAGTATACAGCTTTATATATTTGTGTTTTTGAAATACACGTGCCCAGCGTACATGAGTTTCCAAGGAAAAAAATACAGCTTCATATATTCGTGTTAATGAAATGAACGTGCCTTGCATACTATGCAGGATATACTTCGTAAAGTAACTTATGGACGGTATCTGGTGTTAAGGTCTTTGCTTGTGCTCCTTATTATGTACATCGCACTGGTTTTAATGTGGGTGCCACTTTTACTTTCATATTTCCTATCCTGTAGAGGTTCCTTGTACATTGATGGATTTAAATTGTTTTTCACATCATGCGTTTTTGAATGTATCAAAATCCCTATCAAATTGCATTGATTCTTCATTACTGTTGTTAAATACTACTTTCAGTCAGTTCATTTCATATTATTATCCAGCTGAAAAGGCGTATCCCACATTATCATAGGCAGCTTATTTTCAATTCAACTGAGTTTTATAGTATTTATTAATGTACAATAGGAATTTAACATCTCAATGACTTCTTTATTGGTCCAAAGTCCTGTTTTAATTTTATTTCTATTTTGTTCAAGGGAAACACGAAGGGAGTCTTTCCAAAGAACACTCAGTCACGTATTTTATTAAACGTGGTTTAATATCACACTACGAAATTCATTATATATATCTGGAGTCGATGTAATCGACTATCTCCTTCCCCTAAAATTTCAGGCCTTGTGACTTTAGGATCATCATCATCATCATCATCATCCTTCTTCTTCTACTTCTTCTTCTTCTTCTTCTTCTTCTTCTTCTTCTTCTTCTTCTTCTTCTTCTTCTTCTTCTTCTTCTTCTTCTTCTTCTTCTTCTTCTTTGTTTGGCTTTTGCTTTGTATTGTTCAAGCTGACTCTAAGTCTCTCTCAGAGACCTGGTGTTATGACTAAGGTAACATATAATTATAATTATAATTATAATTGTTATTTTTATTATTATAAGACGAAGTGGCACAAATGTTAGAGCGCTGGAAAATGCCTAGCGACATTTCATCCGTCATTACGTTTCGAATTCAAATTCCACCGAACTCGACGTTGCCTTACATTCTTTTGGCGTCGATGATGTAAGTATCTGTGAAGTACTGGCGTCAATGTAATCATCGACTTCCCCTCGTTTCGAAAAACTGCTCGCTCTCTGCCAAACTTGAAAAGAATATTATTACTATGACAAGGCGACGAAGGCGGCGAGATGGCAGAATCCTTAGCACGCCGAGCAAAATACTTAGCGGCATTTCGCCCAGTTTTACGTTCTGAGTTCAAATTTCACCCTGGTCGACTTTGCCTTTCATCCTTCGGAGTCGATAAGTACCAGTTGACATAAAGATCGATGTTATCGACTTAACCCCTCAACCTAAATTGCTGCCCTTGTGCCAAAATCTTAAATTATTATGACAAGGTGGCGAGGTGACTAAAGCATTTGCCCGTTCGACAAAATACTTAACGGTATTTCTTCCTGCTCTTTACGTGTGGTATTCAAATTCTGCCCTTTATCTTTTCGGGGATATCTTGGGGAAGCCACTCGGGTCGATATAATCGACTACTTCTTTTCTCTACCAAGGAAAAATTTTGGCCTTCTACCAAAAGGCGAATCATTCTGAGGTAGTAGTAGTAGTAGTAGTAGTAGTCGCAGTCGTAGTAGTAGTAGTAGTAGTAGTAGTAGTAGTAGTAGTAGTAGAATCAGCAGTGATGGTAGTGATATTTTAGTATTTAATCCGCTATTAAATCCGAGAGATTAAAGCGCACCCAATTAGAGTAATACAATGTATTTGCTTTATCGTATCCAACTACATCAGTGATGTTATGGGAAATAAAGATTTCTTTAAAGTTTCAAGCTAAAGTAATGCTTTTATCCCTAATCCCAATCATGCTGTTTTGCACGCCATTTGGAAGTGATTAAACTCGACGTGTATGTAGCGGAATGTGCCGTGTAGTTATGCAATAGACGAAAACCAAAAAGAAAAATAATATTGTTGGTTCATCACATTATAATGGTATTCTTATGAATCATGTGATTTTCTTTTGTCAAATATATTACTTAACATTGATTGAGTCATAATAGATTGTTAAGACGGAACTGAGGAACTGACAGTGAACAAACTATAGCCACTCGATTTAATCTGATGCAGACGTATTTAGATTCTCTGATTTAACTGCTGTCAACATTTATTTAATTCGATGTAACATATTTATTAACTTCAAATAGCTTTCATGTAAGTTAATTAAGTGAGACAAGAAATCAGACAGGTCAATAAAATGAGAATGGAATTTGGAATGAAATATAAGAAAATAATAAAATAATTAGTGGTCTCTTTTAAACAGAAGGAAACCGAAACAAATCACTGACACTTGAAGTTTCATTAAGAATTAATTATAGAAATCCATTAACAGAATAAACAGAGCAAATAAATAAGTATCTAAAAAACAGTCAAAATCTTTTTTCTAAGTTGAGTTATGGCTGTCTTTAGACAACGAATATTGGATTTATAATCTTACAGTGTTAACTTTACTACTTGAATTATTTGCTGCATTAAGCTAGAGATGAGTTTTTAAAACAGCAGAACCCGGCTAAAGATTGCTTAATAACATTGAATTGCATGTTGCTGTCTTCAGATATTAATCATCATACTGAAGCAAAAGTCAGGATAAATTAAACTGATGTATACATCTGACTGATAAGATCAGAGAAAGGTCAGGTCGAACTCCTTACGAGATATAGTTGGCGTCAAGTGTACAGACATAACATTTAAAATGTAGCACATCAACAATACGAGAATTTTCACACTGGGAAATGCTATTGCTAGCGTACATTTTATTGTGAACTCTGTTCAATACAATATTAACATGTATAAATCAGATAGTAAAGTGACGATACTAATATTAGATACGACATTCTCCTGGGCTGTTTTGATTATAGGGAATGTCCTTTGAAATATTGTGATTTCTCAGATATTAAGAGGCAACACTAAAGTAATAAATTATCCTTATGAAATAAGAAAATGTCAGGCTCGAATTGACAGCATATTCAGCAATAGAATTTTATTTAATAATTTGGGATTCAGATAACGAAAGCCTTACGAATAAAACTGAAGTAAATTGACTTAAGAATCTCTTTTTTTTTGCCGCTGCAAATTTTGTGATATTAAAAAAAAAAAAAACTTTCCTTGCTTCTTCGTGCACAACCCTACTTCAATCGATGACTTACAATAAACTTCTTGTTGGAAATGTAATACGACAAAGTGAGAGGAGAGACGAAGAACGATAGAATAAGTACTAAGCTTACAAAGAATTAGCCCTGCTCGACTAAAACCCCTTAAGGTGGTGCTCCAGCATGGCTACAGTCAAATGACTGAAACAAACAAAAGAAATAAAATAAAAGAATATATATACACAAGATTTAAGTTCGTTAAAGTAGGTTTGTAACATATTTCAACTGCTAAAAGGCAATTTCACTGCAATTACCGAAGGAAAAATATTTCTCATTGTAAAAGTGTGTGAAAACACCCTATTTGTTCAGTGTAGCCATCCATTAGGATTCCCAGATATCGATGTTTCAAGCTGGTTGGCTTTTATCAAGGGTGTGTTCCTAAGATAGGCAACTATGAAAAATCGTATAAGGCAAAAGCGTTATGTAAAATGCAGTCAATAACGTTGACTGATTTGGAAAATAACGAAATATTAGCGCCACATTGTTTAAGCATAAGTAAAGCTTTGGCTAGTCAAAGTATGTTTGTAGCATATTTCAACTGCTAAAATCAATATATACATATATACACATTCACACGTGTATGTATATATATTTGAATTAGAATGAGAAAAATTACGTAAACTGCAATCCTAATTAGAGAGTTACTGAATTTAGTTTAGGTTATGAAGTAATTAGTTGAATCAGTTAAAGCTGGTGAGAAAATAAATACTCAGAATTTTCATATTGAATCAGTGAGTAGAAAATATTGACTATATTACAATGTTGTTATTAAAAATTATATTTTGATGCACGTATGTGATGAATACATAATAGTGCTATGAAAATAAACAAATGAATGTAATTTTATATATCTTTTGGATGGAACTAGTTTTAAGCGTTACATAAACTGCCTTTTGTCAGATTTTTTCAGGAGAAACTAAGTTTGGTAGCAAGAATCTTCTTGTTTCTGGATAAGTTCTGAAATAAGACAGTGGGGTAAGAAGATTGATTCACAACTACAATGTTTTGGGTTCAGTCTCACTCTGTGATACTTTGGGTCAACTTGTAGAAGGTACTTCATTTTCATTTCATTTATGCAAATTACAGCGCTTCGCTTGCTGAAGACAATGTCTTCACACGATAAGGCAGTCATTTCCTTTATGGCATGTTTCGAAGAATTATTGATTCTTAAGATTAGCTTTCCTTCTCATATAGGGTTCATACAAACTGCCAACACGCGTTCGGTCTGCCCTTCCTAGAAGTTGAGATACCTTTAAACAAGTAATCACTGAGTTCGTATGTTATTCAACATATATATATATTATATATATATATATATATATATATATATATATATATAAGTAGATAAATGAATTATCATATTACGGATAATTCGAGAGATAACCGATCTCTGGGTAGCAAACTCATACATACGAGCACTCATTCATAAAATAAATCAAATATAAACACCAGTCAAACAGTCAAACAGAAAACATTCCCTCAACTTAATATTCTTTACCTCCCTTCTCCAACCTCGATTGAACCCTTGAACCCTTTTAACTGCCAGTTTCTCCTACATTAAACCAATCTGACTTCACCCCCTATAAATAGACATTTTTTTTATCATTATCGCTATGGGCTCTACGTGAGCAGTCACCTAAAAACTTGTTGTGCATTTTGTTGGCAAAAGAAGTTCCTGGATTTTCCTGAAGAGAAAGCTGCATAATGGACTCCTTATTCATTCGGAATTAGGGATTTTGCAGACTTCGAAACATATGTCGAAAATTAAATAAAGGAATTTTGTAAAATCTTCGTTCAGCTCCATTCTTTCCTATACTTATACTATATATATATATATATATATATATATATATATATATTATATATATATATATATGTATATATAAAGTAAAAAGGTTCGAGAAAAAATAATTGTAATAAAAGTTATAAAAAGACGCAAAATGCACAGTAATTTTATGTTTGTATATATATATATATTATATATATATATATATATATATATATATATATATTGAAATAAAATATTTACACAGTTGACCGATTTAATGATGACTGAGTAGTTGGTCGTAATGTTATAATTGCATGCTATCATAATAAGTTTTCAAGTAGGAAGAAGGATATTTTGAGTGAAAGAACGAAAATATCAGCACATTCAGTTGGTGGTACATGCATTTAATAAGAGTTTCCTTTAGCTCTATGTGACTGAGAGTTTCGTGAGTGCACAGGACATGCCCATCCCATTACATTTTGTGAAATACTGAAGGCTTTAGGCCACTATCAGGCAGCTTACGTCAATGTTGTTAATAATATCAAAGTAGCCTCGGTATTTTTGTTATCTTTCGGTCCAAGCCTTCGGACAAGAAGTTGGTAGGATGATGGTGATATAAGTTCCTTTATTGGGTAGCACAGATGGAAGGTAAGGTGTCGGCGAGAATAAGTGGTTTCTTCAATGGAATTTGACTACAAAATATATACACATGGAAGTGACTATTTTGACAGAGATCGGTTATACGACCCATATGAATTGACTCTGCGATATACTAGGGGCAGGGATTAAGTATCCTGCTCTCGTGTGTGGATCAGCTAGGTGTAGGGTGGTACATCCGGATTTCCAACAGCAAGGGATTTGAAGTTTATTAAGAAGGGGTACCTCTGGTGGCTAGAATGGTGTTAATTTTTTTTATTGATGGACAGAGCGGATTGGTGGAGTGTGGGTAGTTTCTCACAGAGAAAAATGGGTAATATCATGCTGAACCTGAGTAAGGAGAACTCCCATCAAGAATACTCCATTTTATGTTGGGGAAGTTATTTCCATCGTCACGATATCTCCAGATGAAGTAAGACAGAGAGGTGAAGTGTTCCATACTCACGAAGCTGGAAGAGTGCCTGAGCTGTGTATGTCTTGCATTAAAGTTATTGGCTATCGAGTACGTGTAGAGTCTGTGATGCTATCGAATAGTGTGAGCGTGACTCTACAAAATACAGCCTTTGAGAGGTAGCATCCTCCCACAGTATATTTGGTAGAATTATTGCAGTGACTGGTTGAGGTGTGGGTTTGAGACTGTGTAGGTGTGTGTTTATGTTTCTTGCAACGTGTAAAATTTAAAACTATATAGCCTAAAAGAGTGTACGAGAGTGTGTGTTTGTATGTATATATTATATATATATATATATATATATATATATGTATATGAATATATATATATATATGTATATATATATGTATATATATGCGTATATATATGTATATAGATATGTATATATATATATATATATATATTATATATATATATATATATATACATACATACATACATATATATATATACATACATATATATACATATATACATATACAAATATTTATATGTGTGTGTGTGTTTTTGTGTGTGTTTGTTTGTGTGCGTGCATCTGTATGCATATGATTATGACTGCGAATATTATGTGTCTATTTCCATTTGAAAAATAATTCATAGAAGTTTGTTTGAAATTTGTGTAAAATAAAATAATTTGTAATTTAAAAAAAAAAGTATAAGTGATATATTGAATGATATAATAGAAAACAACAAAAACACAAACTATATTTTCTACGGTATGTGCTGCTAATTTTTTTGGTGAACAACAAATCGAATTCTAAAGAGATATTTGTAAATAGCTTTTCTAGAGAAACGTATTTCACGCATCTGATTCACACATTATACAAATCTCATTTCAGACATTTGAAATTAGATTTTGACTAAAAACAAAATTGCATACGACATCCGTTGGTATATACGAATTGTTTATATTATTATAAACTATACAAGTACTATAATAAAATAGTTTTCGTAAAAGTGCTAATTTTCCTCCATCTCCTATCCTTCCTGTATCTTTGACGTTTCTATTATGTCTTTTCTTTTCATGTATTATTTCTGCATGGTTTCTGTTAAAGTTAACGAATATCCATATCCATATTAAAGTACGAAATAGCCATCTATGTATCATAGTTAATATAAACACAATGTTGATTGTTAAGGTACGGCAGTATTTGCCCTTATAATAATATCTCTTATGGTTTTGTGTTAAAAACAGAAAAGCTATCAGAGAAAAGGAGAGAGGGGAGAGAAAGAGGAAAATTCGTACCAGCAGTGGCCAATCATCCATCTCTCTCTCTCTTCTCTCTCTCTCTCTCTCTCTCTCTCTCTTTCTCTCTCTG
Organism: Octopus sinensis; assembly: GCF_006345805.1. Lineage (NCBI taxonomy): Eukaryota > Metazoa > Mollusca > Cephalopoda > Octopoda > Octopodidae > Octopus > Octopus sinensis. The sequence continues at coordinate 98,990,447 of NC_042997.1, read as the reverse complement.
ATATTTGACGTGTTTTTAACAGAGTAAGTTCACAAGAGATGTCATATCAGGATAAATACTGACCTTTAAACAATGCATACACTTTAACTATGATACATAGATGGTTAAATTAAATACTGCTTTAAATGAGTATGCCGGATATAAAACAGTCTCATACGCATATATTTATATATGCGTATGTGTATATTATCTGCTCTCTCGATCTTTCTCTCGTAAAATTTTCTTCTTTGTGTGCCAAGGTCTTTGCAAAAATATCCAGAGAGTCACTTAAAAACAATTTTAAGATCAATGTCAACATAACTGGATCTATTCCATCTCAATTACAGATTTTTAATTAATTTCTTTTTTAACTAAACAGCTTGAAACTTCGAATACTGGTAGAATTTCTCACACAGAACACGGTTTACACTTTTAGAAGTTATTTCGTGTTAAAGTTTTCGTGTTTGGGTAATTTTAATCTTTCATTTTTCAAAATTAAGATAAACAAAGTTCTTTATGGACCTTATATATACTCTCCTTCATTTTCTATAATGCTTTTCCATCTATCTGGTAGACTTGTAGGGCCCCTATTTCAAAATTCACTTGTCCGTGACGAAAAAATACTTCACCAGTACTGTTTTGACCTCGTCTACAGAATTCATATTTATTCTGTCCCAATGATTTTGAAGACTGCAGAATAAATGATAACCCCATAATAAATTATAATCTCATTTAAACTTCTCCAGCATTTGGAATGTCATCCTCGTTGTATATGGCCGAGTATTATCGTGATGCAAGAATACTTTTCATCTTGAAACCAAATATGGTCGTTTTTCTTCGAGCGCTGACTTAAGCCGCTGAAGCTGCTTGCAGTAGATCTGCTTTCTTATCGTTTGGTTTGGGTTTAAACGTTCAAAGTGGTCTAAACCTTTAATATCTCACAAAACAGTAACACCTTACGTGGATGAAGACCTTCTTTAACCTGGGTTGCCAGTGTTTCTCCTTTCCTTACGCACTGTCTTCGGCGCCTGATATTTTCATAGAGAACTCATTTCTCGGACACTATTCGGTCCCAAAAGATCACGAATTCACTTTCCATGCGCGATAGAGTAGAAAGGTT
>NC_042997.1:98971848-98984348 GCF_006345805.1 Octopus sinensis | reverse complement strand
CAGAATTTGAACTCATAGCATAAAGCCAGACGAAATGCTGTTAAGCATTTTCTCCAGTATGTTAACGTTTCTGCCAGCTCACCACGTTAATACTTCTTAATATTGGTTTCAAATTTTGGCACAAGGCCAGCAGTTTTAGGGGAGGCGGTACGTTGATTACATCGATCCTAGTATTCAACTAATACTTATTTTAAACGACCCCGAAAAAGATGAAAAGCAAGGTCACATTTCGGCAGAATATGAACTCAGACGAAATGCCGCTAAGCATTATTGCCTTCATGCTAATAACTCTACCAGCTCGCCGTCTTTACTGATTATTCATAAATTTTGTTTATAAATTGATAAGAACATTTAATCCTTTAACCATTATTATGAATAAGCTTTTATCAATATTAATGATATTTTTTCTCTATTTTACAGCTCGCAAACCAGCACCCTCTTCACCTATTTCAGGTAAATAATATTCTTATTTCTTGTTCTATTCACGCTTGATATGATATATTCTTTTATATTCGTTTACTTGTTTCAGTCACTTGACTGTGGCCACGCTGGAGTACTACCTCGAGTGTTTTAATCGAATAAATCGACCCAGTACTTATTCTATCGGTTCTTTTGCCAAACCGCTAAGTTATGGGGACATAAACACACGCGTATCGGTTGTCAGGCAATGACAGGGCAACAAACACAAACATAAACACACATTAATACATACATACTTATATACATACATACATAATACATACATACATACATACACACACACACGCACACACACACGCACACACACACACGCACGCACACACACACACACACACACCACACACACACACACACACACACACACACATATATATATATATAAATATATACATACAACGAGCTTCTTTCATCTTCCGTCTACCAAATCCATTCTCAAGAGGCTTTGGTCGGCCCGAGGCTACAGCAGAAGACACTTGCCAAAGGTGCCATGCAGTGGGACTGAACCAAGAACAATGGAAAATAATTTAAAAAGATATTCACGTTCAAAAGCGTGTGTGTTATTTTCTATTGTTCAAAACTCTATTTCGTCTGTTATATTCAACAAAATGTCTCTACTTGGGAAGCCGAAAAGATAATAGAATCAACAATAATAATGATTGGGTAACATTAGCACAAAGCAGTAAGTTGTTTAGAGAAGAGTACAGTAGACTAAATCGGCTATAGAATTTGATTGTTGTAGAATAATAAGGACACGACTGATCTCGGTAAAGATGTAATAAAATATCGCAAAACAATTAATCTATTGAATCAACTCATAACTACAAGAAACAGCCAGTAACGAACAAAAGGGTGTAATGAAGCAGAATATAGGAACGAAATCCCTATCATACAGCACCATATAATAAATAACTACAGAATATGGAAACCATCACGAAACAATATATCACGTTACTTCAGGTTATTTATTCTGAACCACAAAAGAATATGGAAAGAGGCATGAGAAAATTGGAGGTTTTATATTTTTAAAATTATGGAAGTATTTATTCTACGTGGCAGCTTGATCTGCTAGAAAGAGAAGCTTTTCTCGAATTACGTCCAGTCGTCTTATAAAACGTAAACCAGAATGAGATAAAAATGGCTCGGGTTGGCGTAACAACAACAACGAGAACAATTATTTGCCTTGCTCCTTGTTATTGTTTACAGACTTGTTTATCAATTAAGTCGACGTTTTTTTTTGGCTTTAAAATTGTTTTAAATGTTTGTCTTGAAATTGAGTCTGCTTTAGTGTCGTGTTAACTATTTTTGAAAATCTCCCTTTGTATGTGTACAACTCGGCGGTTGAGATGTGGTATATAATATTGGCTTCCAATTCCTGCCCAAAGCTAGTAATTTCGGCGGAAGTCGATTACATAGTTCCCAGTGAATAACTGGTACTTACTGCATCGACCTTCAAAAGATGAAATTCGAGATCGACCACGGCAGAATTTGAAGTCAGAACGTAAAGACGAACGAAATACCACAAAGCATTTTGCCTGGCGTGCTAACAATTCTGCCAGTTCACCACCTTATATAATATATAATATTGATTTAAAATTTTGGCACAAGGCCGGCAATATTTTATGTGGGGAGGGGGGATTACGTTGATTATATCGACCCTAGCACGCAACTGGCACTTAATTTATGAACCCCGAGAAGATGAAAGCCAAGGTCGACTTCGGCGTCATTTTAACTCGGAACATTAAGATGGACGAAATCCCGCTAAGCATTTTGTCTGGCGTGCTAACGATTCTACTCGCTCGCCGCCCTTATGCATCCGATATAATATTGAGGCTGCTAGCACTACTGCAACTAGGCGTATTCACAGGCGTATCCACTTTGATGTGCGTATATCGATTCAAACAACAGTTTGCCACATTATCAATTCAGCTAAAAGCATCATTAGAGTATAACCTTTTTCCTTACAATGTGATATGGCAGACCTCAAATAATCTGAAAGTATTTTCTTACTACAAAAAAAAAAAAACAAAAGTCAAAACAATGAAAACAATTTTTTTCCATTACGTAATCTAATCAATATTGAGAATGAGTTCTTACGTAGGCACAAGGTCAGAAATCCTGTAAACTGGGAACAGTTGATAATATCGACCCCGATTCTAGACTGCTACATATCCTATTGATTCCAGAAGGATGAAAGGCAATATATTTATTTCTTACATAGATCTCTTCACGGAAACGTACACTTCCTTCATCTTTTTGGCTTCCGTTTTCAATAATGTTTACGTGAGAGGTGCGTGTGCTTTCTTAAACTTTGTCACGTCAGCCTCCATCTAATCCGCTCAAATCACAAATGGCCGGGGCGGTGACGTTGCAGAATGTTCTTCTTGTCTTCGTTGTTGTTTCTGTGAGTGACGTTCGTTTTCTATCTCCTTTTCCTTTGTTGTGACTAAAAGATGCTAGTCTCTTGATTCACTCCTAGAAATAAGGCTGAAGCGATTTTATCCGGTGTTTTCAAATTTGCGACTGAAGAGCTTTATGCTTTGATGCTTCACAATGACGGTACGACACCTTGTGCTGTTACACTATCTTGTATTATATTTCCACCTTATTTCGCTGTATCACCTTAAGAGTAACAATCTCCGTCCTTTGTGTTTCCTTTGATAATTTCACAATACTCATTTCAAGCCTTCAGAGCAGAAAGACTTAAATAGCTTATACTAATACATATATGTAAATGTCGAACGATGTAAATGAGTGCTCAACAGGGCATTGGTGGATAGAATTGTTATATTTGTAAATTAAGGCTACCATTGGTTTTATGTTAAGAAAGTAGGAAAATGTCCTTGTGTCATAACAATTTTTCAAACCGATCAAGTGGAGGAAAGGTGTTCGTCTCCACTTTGGAAGACTTTGTGTTTTCCAAAATGTAAAAGAACACCTTTCCTCCATGGGATCAGATGGAAAAATTATTGAAACCCTAGGATATTTTCCAACTTTTCTTAACATGAAACCAATAGTAGCCTTCATTTACAAATATACATATATACATTCATACATACATACATACATACATACATACATACATACATACATACATACATGCATACATACATACATACATACATATATATGTGTATGTATGTATGTATGTAGTATGTATGTATGTATGTATGTATGTATATATAGGAAAATGTATTGTTGAAAATCACCCGCCTCCATTCCGATGAAATTCTACAAACACCAGTGGTTGACGTCACCTAACTCCAGACCAAACAAAACCGAACTTCAGCGAATACAACGAAATGACCCTTTAAGAGAACCAACCGGAACGACCAATGACCGTATTCACAAGGATATCTACCAAGCAGAACGACAAGCTTGACCACGGAAAAAAAACGTCACCAGTATTTTACTAATCAAAAATTAGATCCGCTCACGGAAAAAAAAAATCATCTAATCCCAAAGCATACCTATTTCTTTATTACCCACAAGGGGCCGAACACAGAGGGGACAAACATGGACAGACATAGGTATTAAGTCGATTACATCGACCCCAGTGCTTAACTGGTACTTAATTTATCGACCCCGAAAGGATGAAAGGCAAAGTCGACCTCGGCGGAATTTGAACTCACAACGTAACGGCAGACGAAATACCGCTAAGCATTTCGCCCGACATGCTAACGATTCTGCTAGCTCGCCGCCTTTACTACAAGCGAAAGCGTCTATTAGAAGAGGATCAGAGAGACTGTAAACCAAATTCCCATTTTTGTTACGATTTTCATTTCACACTTGTTTCTTTTTTTTTTTTTTTCAGTATGACTTGTTGACCACCACTAAAATTAATGAACTTTGTACATCAAACAAATTGATAAACAGTTTTAATTTTATTGACTGCTATGAACATTCAAACTTACACCTTGTGTTCTGAATATGTTAATTTATCAACATTGAAACATTTTGATTTGTCAACATTGAAACATTTTAGTTTGTCAACATTGAAACATTTAGAGATGTTTTTTCTAATTTTAAACTTTTATCATTGATAAACAAAAAATATTGTTGAAGCTAATTTGGTATATATGTAAATAAATGTATTTTAAACATTTAAGAGTTTTTGAAATTTAGGTGAATTTTCAACAACACATATTCCTATATTTTTCCTTCGTGGAAAAACCACCCCGTCTTTTGTTATATATATATATATATATATATATATATACAAGCATTAAAGACCCGGCGTTGCCAGGTCATAGTGCTAGTGCATGTATATATGTGTATATATATGTGTACATATTACATGTACATCTATATATATATACATCTACACATAAAATACAAAATACAAAGTTATATCTTGATATCGATAGTGATAACAATACTCAAAATATATAACAGACCGGAATTGTTAGCCCGTCTCTTGTAATTTCGATCAATTGTATCTTGTCCTCCCTCTTGTATAGAAGTGTGGCTACAATCAAGCCTACCTCTACTTCTGGTGGGGAGGGGGGCATTTTTAATTTTTATCCGGGACGTCCTACATCCCAGATATAAAGGTAAAAATAAAATATTTCCACTTTGCAATTCGAGTCGAGTACTCCCTTGCCCGCTCCGTTGACTCGAACCTTGCTTGTATTGTGGCGAATTTACCGCCTCTAGTTAGATATCTTTCATAGATGCACCAAGACACTTTTCGATGGTGCTTTCCTCCAGGTGTTCAAATCTTTATTTCTCTACATTGTATACTTTAAAGACAATAGTCTTTTCTTTAATTTAATTTTTTATTATCCACCTGGACTATTCCAATTCTGCACGCTAATTTTATTTTTAATTTATTCCCATTCATGTGAAACCACTTATTCAAGTTCAAGTCATTTATGCAATTTTATACCAATTGCTATTTTTACTTTTGTTATGTTACGATTATATTATACTTTAGTTTGATTTTAATTATTACTTACTACATATAATTCAATTGTTATTATTATTTTTATTGTTAAAGTGAAAGTATCTGACATAAAATAGAGAAATGTTTTTGTTTCACTTTTAACACGTAATACTTAAATAGTGGAGAAGATATGATATTGCTATGGGCTCGCTCTAGGCAAGAAGTTGAACATTATTTTTCCCATGAAACTACATGGACCCTAAGTAAGGCATGTGTAAAATTTGAATGAAATTGGTTGTGTAGTTCTCAAGTTTTGGGGAAACAGACAGACAGACAGACACACACACACATTCTCAGTTTTATATATATAAAGATTATATATATATATATATATATATATATATATATATATGTACATGCATACCTACATATATATGTTTGTATGTATGTATATAGAGATATATTATATATTATGTATGTATCTATGTATGCAGGTGTAGCTGTGTGGTAGAACTTTGCTTCTCAACCACTTGGTTCTAGCTTTAGTCCCACTGTGTTGCAACTTGTGCAAATGTCTTCTACTATAGCCTTGGGTCGATCAAAGCCTTATAAGTGGATTTGGTAGACGGAAACTAAAGAAAGCCCATCGTATGTATATATATATATATATATATATATATATATATATATATATATATTATATATATATATATATATAAGTTCAGCAACAATTTAGATTCAAATGAATATGGTACTTAATTTAGATACACTATCAAGGTTGGTTCGCTACATCTGATACAGCAAACCAACATTTATATGAGATAATCTGTTGTATTTCCTCCGCATACATTCTTTATTTTTAGAGCCTTATACATTTCCCTGTTATATGGAATATTACGGTAACATGTGGTCTGATATCTCTACTGGTGCTTTTCCTTCTCCATGATAGAGTTTTAATTGATTTTCTGACTACTGGTCATATTTAGACAGCCAAACTTCAACTCCTTTCTCATCGCCGACTCATTGCTTCTTTATTCTATAAATACTTCTGTGGGCGTTCTTCTGCGGAACTTCTGTTTCTCCTCTTTATGTTACTAAGTCACTTAATGTTTATAATTATCATCCTTTCAATGTATTCGTCGTTTTTTATCTGAAGAGCTTCAACTCTAGTAGCTTCTACTTCGAACATCTATTTAACATATATCTTATATAATTCTCTTCCTTCTTTTTGTTTTCCTAATAAACATCATCTTAATTCTTTTAAATCTTATGGTGTTCGTTTTATGGTTTGTAAAGCTGTGCTTCATATTAATATTTTCCTTTTATGCTGTAACTCCCAACAAAGCAGTTGCTTGAAGCCTTTTTTATTGTTGATTAATTGTCGCCTGGTGAGGTGTGACTTCTAAAATAAAATCATATGTTATCGATTGTACAAATGACAAGATGGAAAATCGACCTTGTTAGAGTTTATACTCAAACTGCAAAGAAGCTAATTAAATATTGTTATTTTAGATTCAGTTGTGTCATAAACTTGCAATATACATGGTATTTTTTATCAGAACTTATTTGAGCTACGGTTAGTCTTCATTGATTAAAAGCAAATTCTGCGACGGGACACAAACGATTGACTCCATGGATGTCTGCCCAGATCATATTACTATTTAATATCAGAATTATTAGCGTAAATGTATTTAAGAGAAATATCTTTATTCAATAGCAATTTATAACGTAGGCACAATGCTTGAAATTTGAGTAGGCGTGGGTGTATAGTCGATTAAGATTGATTCCTTTGTTCTTGACTGGTCCATGTATTATTGACCAGTAGAGTTGATATGCAAAGCTGACTTGGCGAAATCGAAATTAGAACATCAGGAGAAGCAAATATGATATAGAACTTTTGTCCAACGCCCGGTCGATTCCACTATTTCGTTAATCCATCGCCTTGTTAAAAATGATTTTATTACAACAAACAAATAACCCAAACAGAAATTATATCTTTATGTCATCCAAAGAGGATGTCAGTAAAAGTAGCGAGATTGACGAAAGTTGGTAGATGACGGCTGATTGAGCAGAAGAGCATGTCTTTTTATAGACATTTCCGATATGTTATTCAATAAAGTGTTAGTCTAGAATGATGCTTTATCTTGACTGATATTAATCGAATAAGAAGTAGACTGTAAATAGTAACAATATAAAGCCGGCTCAATTGTGTTGTAGCATATAGTTTAGTGCAGGGTGACATAATCGACCATTACGCTCCTTCGAATTTTCAGGCCTTTCGCTTCTGTTTGAAATCAATATGTTGTTTCGTACAAGTCAGTGGATTGGTTTGTATCATAATGATATTGGAGAAAATAACCTGGGCAAGTATTGTTAGAGTACCTGACAAATTCACCTGGACAATTTCATTACAGTATCGGTAAAAATGACCCGGGCAAGTGTTGTTATAGTTTCAAACCAAATTATCTATACTATTCAGATTTCTTCTTGTTTTGACATAATGGCCCTATATTATATTGGGTGAAATAAGTAGTGTGAAGTTCACATGTTTTCTAGACAGTAACAGTTTTGAATTGAAACCAGCCGAGGTTAGCTCAACCATTCAATCTTCCGAAGTCAATAAAATAAAATACCAGTGAAGTACTGTAGTTGATTTAATCGATTATAACTTCTGAACATGGTTCTTTGTCCCTGTGTTACACATCGATATTTAAATTCGCATCTCTATGTTATTACTTCAAATGCTGCCAAAATCGTCATTGCCATTTGACATACAAGTATCGATAAAATAACTACTAATTTATTGTATCAGATCAATAAATTATACGATCCTCTTACATAAACATTGATTTTTACAAGTAAACGCGGAAGCTTCGATGCAATTACTCGAATATCAAATAACAACAGCAAAATTTATCCTAGTGAAATAAACTGAAGGAAGAACGCACTGCCTTAAAATAAAAAAGATACATTTAGTAATCCTAGTTATACTATTCATGAAACAAGATGAGGTGGTCACAGCTGGAAGGCTTTTGTTCACAGGACTCCAGCAGCACTGACTTGCAGCTGAACATCATCGGCATCAACAACACAAACAGCATCGACTTGTGCCTTATCGAAAACGAGTAAGTGGCAGTATGATAAGCGCTGAAAAGTTTTTAATCCCAATGTACTGAAAAGTTTTAAATCCCAATGTACTTGAGAACAAGAGTGCTTCATACTTTATTTCGTGCTCCTCATAAACTTTTATCTGTGTGTCTGAATAAGACATCAATAGGTATTGTTTCATGTGTTGTTCAAACTGTTATTTCTGATAACAATTCAAATTACTTCCCAAGATGTCATTAAAATATGCAATAAGTATTCATGAATACAATTCTATACTGAACGATTGTAGATTTGTATAATTGCTCTCCCTATAGTATTGTGTTTAAGAAATTCTGTATGCTGCAAAAGTTCTTCTTCCACAAGGGAATCGTTGATACGGGGATGAATATTTACCGTTGTAATCAGTTAAGTCTTGTGGTAATAACAAATATAATGGACTCACTTTGAATTTATATGTTGGCTTATATATCGTAGTTCAGCTTTTATGAAGACGATATATTCACAGATTTCGTCATGTATTTAGAAAACAGTCGTATATCTTAATGGAGTGAAATAGGTGGTGTGAGTCTCACATATTTTCCAATACAGCAGAAGTGAAGTAAAATGGATCCGTCAAAAAAGAAAAAGAAATCATTACAGCTTGGTTTACTATGATTTTATGATATATTTTAAAATTCTTACATTGACACGAGGTGAAACATTTGTTGGGGAGATAGAGTTAACTACATTGAGTAATGCTTGGTGATAATTTTAAGAACAACGGAGAACTGAAATTGGTGATGACGTTATATCGTACAGAGAGAAAGAGAATAAGATAAAGAAAATAAAGTATAGCGTTTAGTCTAACCGTCTAGTGTTAAAGTCGCTCCACAAGTTTCTTTTCTCATATTAAGAATTTTAGTTCAGGAATAACACTAATGAATTTTGTTTCTTGTTATCTACCATTTGCAAGAAAAGATGTACCATCCACAGCTCCTTTTGTTTACCTAGTGAGTGTTGTTTTATTTTTCATGTTTTCTATGTAAGTGTTTATCGCTGTATTCATTTCTTAAAACAATGATGCTTAAAGGAAGATTACAACAAGTAAAGCATTTTATATGAAATCGATAACTGGTAAGTACAAAAACAACCAAAAGCATTTAGCATGCACTTAACACAACCAGTTATGTAGTGATAATAAATTTTAACACATGCAGGGATTGACAATGAATCGCCATATTATTGACAGCAACTATCCGATGCTTCGAAAGTTTCTCACGTGCTTTTCTTTAAAAACTACTGCAAATTCTACATAAATAACACGAATAAGAGAACTAAACACTTAACTTTTTTTCCTTCCATTACTAGAATAGTCTCTGCTGCTCAAACTGGCTAGTTTCGTATCCTTACACTTGGAAATCCCCAATCCAATCGTCTCTATTTCAAATCACGTTACCCTTATTATGTTTTCTTACCACCAGGTATTATTATGTTTTCTTACCACCAAATTCCCTATATTCAGTCATTTAATGCAATTGTGTACTTCTCTTAAAGTTCTTCCCTCACGTGTATTTTCTGCAGCTGTCAACGTGCATTGAATATTAACTGCATCAATATCCATGATTTCGGATGGTTTACTTTCTGCAAACTAATTGAATAAAACAAGTGCTGAGGTTTTCAAAATGTATAATTTTAAGAAAGGTTTTGCGACAGTGTTTGTGGTGTATGCCTGTTTACTTTTTATATACTTTTTATATAATTATGTCTACTATGAAAGGCTGAGTAGTGCCCGTTACAGGGCCTCCTTGACAACTGGAAAGCGAGGGAAAAGTATTATCAAGCGGAAAGCCTGGCCCAATTGCTTGCATCAGTGTCTAATCTGCTAAAATCACCTAAGAGTACCAGATAGTAGTATTGAACAGGGCTAATGCCCAATTAGACCTTAGCGAAATTTGAAACCTGAACACAAAGACCCAGAACAAATACTGCAAGGCATCCGATCCAACGTTCTAATATTTTGTTTGTCCACCATTTTGGATTAGTACTTTTTTTATCGACTTGCTAAAGGTGAGAGACAATGATGATCTTAGTGATTTGAAACTCAAAGCACATAAATTAAAGTTATTCCAGCTACGGTAATACCGTTTCTTCCATGCCTAAAACAGTAGTGCCCAATGTGGCATTGGATTGTTTTTAAAGAAAGTAAAGAATTTTTTGTAGGAAATATGTCGACGTTTTTTCTACTAGGTCGAACTACCATGTAGATTCCTCGACGTAGATACCTTCGTGCAATGTTATTGGAGGAAAGAATATTTCTAGAGTTACTAGACGAAGATCAAATACCTGCGTGGCTTGAACTTATGATGTTCACCAACGTTCCTATTGATTTTTCCCAATTAGTAAGAAATACACAAAATGATGATGCATGTGTGTATATATATTATATATATACAGTCAAAATTATATATATATAGTAGAAATATGTTACAAGAAGAAAATATAAAATACACGTGGAAATGTAAGGGTAAAATATGAAAAATCAACGAAAATGCACATTGTAAGTAAAAAAAAAGGCTTTTTATGACAGGTAACGACAAATATATACATTTAGATTGACTGAGGTAGTAATAAAAGTCATAAAAGTCATTATTATGAGATGATTATATGATGATTATAAAGTCAGAAAACAAAATGTACCATGGTTTCCGCAAAGCTATTCATCGCTTTGAAAACACCCGCTAATACACGGTGTCAGGTCTAATAGTTCCTGAGAAAAAAGATTATTTGTAAGGGAGGTAAGTAGTTCTGGATTTAGAGATGTGAATGGTGTAGGTAGTGTATAGGGGTTAGTGGTTTAAATTGAAGGGTTAGTGGTATTCTGTATTGAGTTGTGTGTTCATATTTAGTTGGGGGAGATATCTGTTGATGAAAAATGCCTTTTTATTCAACCTTTGTTGCATTGTGGTGTTCTGTGAACATTGATAGAAGGGGAAGATTGGGAAATTGGGATTAAGATTCCTGGCACACCTTTCTATGTGTTCACTCACCTTTAACTGTCTGTATTGTGGGTAGCGGATTTTCTCTTTGTGAATGTTGGTTCTTTGACGCAGTGAAATTCCTGTTTGTCCAATATAGAGTTTACCACATCCTATGCATATCATGACATAGATTATATTTACTGAGGCGCAAGTGAATTTGATTTGATCTTAAATATTTCTCCTTATATGAAGTGAAATTCTGAACCCTCCAGAAGGTGGGGGCATGTTCCACAGTTAGTACGTCCACATTTTTTCACTTTTGGGTCTGTTGTTAGTGGATACAGTCTTGTGCCGGTTAATAATTTTTTCAGTGACTTCGGAAGATTTTGGCCAGATGTAAGCCCTATACTAACGGCAGCGGAAGGTGCGGTTTATGCGACATGGAGAGATGGCTTATCTGGAAAAGCAGCTTAGACCCTACCACATGTCTAAATACAAGGACAGAGCTTTTCGGATCATGCCCACATGTGACTAAATTTCTGTTACGTTTTTGGTCCCCTAAAGAAAACGGATAGAACATGCTTTCTGTGTTATGTCCCAAGAAGATTTTATATATTTTTATATATTTTTATATATTTTTATGTATTTTTATATAATTTTTATGACGAAAAATGCGAGCGATGTATAAGTACGCAGGCAAAGCAGAGTTATAACAGAGTAATTTCCCTTCATTTTTAACGGTATTTTTTCATAACGTTTTCAAATAGCCAGATAACCGAAGAGATGGTGTTGTGGATTTCCACTTCGGCATCTGAAACTCAGAGTTTTATCTTGACTACCGAGTAATGTAACATATTGTATAGATAAATTTCCTCTATTTACATAATATTGAGGTCTCTTTCTTTCTTTTGTTATCTTACCGTTTTATCAATATATATATATATATATATATTATATATATATATATATATATATATATTATATATATATATATATATACATATATACATATACATATATATACATGTATATTTATACATATATATATATAATGTATATATTATATATACACA